>NC_069503.1:957105765-957143265 GCF_027579735.1 Bombina bombina
GCTGCTTCATAACTGCTGTTTCTGGCGAGTCTGCAGGCTCGCCAGAAACACGGGGCATCAAGCTCAATTTGGAGCTTGATACATATGCCCCTATATGTATATTTAATTAAAAAGTCTTAAAGCGTCGGCCAATCATCCTTCTTTCTCAGAATGGTTTAGCAGATTACAAGTCTTCTTGCATCTTAGTACAGGGAGAATGATGACATGACATTCTTTAGTTCTTTTTATGAAATGAGAAAGCATAAATGGTGAAACAGAAAGACGGTAAGATAATTGAAAGGATATAGGGGCCCATTTATCAAGCTCCGGATGGAGCTTGAGGGCTCGTGTTTCTGGCGAGCTTGCAGGCTCGCCAGAAACAGCACTTATGAAGCAGCGGTCTAAAGACCGCTGCTCCATAAACTGTCCGGCTGCTCTGAGCAGACATCGCCGCAATTCAACCCGATCGAGTACGATCAGGTTGATTGATACCCCCTGCTGGCGGCCAATCTGCAGGGGGCGGCGTTGCACCAGCAGTTCACAAGAACTGCTGGGTCAATGCTGAATACGGAGAGCGTATCGCTCTTCGCATTCAGAGAGGTCTGTCGGACCTGATCCGCACTGTCGGATCAGGTCCGACAGACCTTTGTTAAATAGGGGCCTTTGTTAGTAGCAGTAACCTAGTCAACACCATATTTATCAGTATTTTAACATTTTTTCTTCTTCTTTTATATTTAATGTAGTCCAAAAACTATAGAAAATAAAGGAAAGGAGCCATATAGTATAGTACATTTCAGGTTCTCAAATAGCAAAGATCAAATCATATAAAATATCCACTCACAAGATTGTAGCACCAGAGGGTGCATACAAAAACATAGTCCTCACAGGTTGCAAGCCAGAGGAAAACCACAGGAATTTCACATAAACAACTAAATTTTAGTCACCAGGTCATCTTAAAGGAAATATAATAAAAAGCCAAATAGATTGAAGTGAAATATTAAGTTTATGAGTCAGTTACATCCCCTATAAGTTGTTAGTGATATTTCTTGGAATGTCTGAATTTCCAACATATGACGCTGAAAAAATAAACCAGACACAACATTTCTGTTCAAGGTGTCTCAATACATAGGTCTGTACACCAAACAGAACATTTTTTGCGGATGACATAATTTTTAACAGACTAATTTAACTTCCTTTAAAGATACTCGTCCTTTCTTGCTTGTCTAGGGTTTGGGCTAAATAAAATGGGACTTCAGTTTATGTTATATTAAATGGCAGATAATCCCCACATCTACAGGGGGAATACTCTATGACCTTCTAATCCAATGATAACAAGATGTGAGGAGTTGGCTTTTGTGATAGCCACTCTTGGGCCATAGTGTATAGGGGAGGGGAGAGAGATTAGCGGGTGAGAGCCACTCAAATTATAGGGGAAGATGGAGGAGGAGAGGGCGGAGCCTTCTATAATAGGACAGTAAAGTAGCCGGGGGTGGGGGTGGGAAGAGGGTAAATGGTATGAATAGAGGGGTGGTTATTTCTAAAGGTAGGTATCTGTGGCAAGGTAGAAAGACTATTTGTTATTTAACCTAGAGCTACACAATGTATTACCTAGTCTAGATGCTCAGTCAGGGCTATAACTAATGTAGGACAGTAAGGAAAATATATCGCTAAATACAAATACTTAAGCATAATACACAGTCATAACAATGGTAATAAACCAGTGAAACAAAACTTGACTGTCTCCAAATAAGTATAAGATATGTAGACTAAACATTATAAACATCCATGATCCTGTGTGTATAAGTTCGGCCCTCTCAGGACTGGCTCCATAATAAAGGCACACGAGAGCAGAACGAAGATATTGGAGCTCTCGTTCCCTCCTAGGACTTCTCCACAGTCCGGGTTTGTTGGCAGAACTCCCTGGTCACTCTGACATGCAAGGTGTTGGTGGTATATCATGCCGAGCGGTCAAATAGATAAAGTTATATGTGTGTATCTCAGGAGCTGTAGAAAAGTACGACCGCTCGGCTTCTAGGCTAGCTCCGCCCCCGTAACATTTTATTTAAATTTATTTATTTTAAGCTTGGAGCAATATTTTTTTGCAACTCTTACCCTTAACGTTAGGTCTTCACTTGCGTTAACTTGATGAGCGTAAATTTTAATTGCGCTCATGTACATGCATTTACTTTCAACTTTTAATACGTAAGCAAGTTAGCGTGTTTGTGATATTGCTTATTGTGACCTGTGCTAACTTTAGCTCGCCACCTGTAATCTAGCCCATTAATGGAAAAAAGGGCTTCCTCTCACAGCTGGTTTCTTTATTAAAATGACCAACATTTATTTTAAGCTTTGTATACTCCATGGATAGCCAACTTCCCAAAACATAGGGGCCGCAGATCACTATTTTACAAACTTTAAGTGAAGCTTACAAATTTATGGCTATTAAACAAATAAGTAATATATTTCCTAAAAATGTCCAGAGACATAGATTCAGATTAAGGTTGTAGTGTTCCCTCTGTCTTGTGTTCTTCCCTCTAGGCAGATATTTTTTTTAGTTTTGAACACCCTAAAAGCACACAGTTTTAGTCTGGCTTTTTCTAGGGGCCACAAAAACTATGGCACATATTCACCTAGATTACGAGTTTTGCGCTAAACAGGATGTGAAACTAACGCCAAAAAAGTTGTGTTATTTTACGCTCCATAGCGCTGCCGTTACGAGTTACTAAAAAGCCTCCTTGTGCATGTGATATGGTTTAAGCTCCATGCCGCACAAAATACAAGGGCTGCTTTGACGTGCTTGTGCACGCTTTCCCCCATAGACATCAATGGGGAGAGAGTATTAGAAAAAAACCTGAAGTGCGGAATGAAAAATCTCATAAACCCCAAGGGGCCAATTTATCAATGTGCGAGCGGACATGATACGAAGTAGCGTATCATGTTCGCCGCACATCGATAAATGCCGACAGCATACGCTGTTGACATTTATCATTGCACCAGCAGTTCTTGTGAACTGCTGATGCAATGCCGTCCCCTGCAGATTCGCTGCCAATCGGCCGCTAGCAGGGGGTGTCAATCAACCCGATCGTATTCGATCGGGTTGATTTCTTTCCGTGGCCTCAAAGCAGGCAGACAAGTTATGGAGCGAGCCTTCGGAGCTTGATAAATATGCCCCCAAGTCTAAATACCCCTAATCCGCCGCCCCAAACATCATCGACACCTAAATAAAGATATTTACCCCTAATCTGCCGCTCCTAACATCGCTAACACTAATAAAAGTTATTAACCCCTATTCTGCCGCTCCCCGACATCGCCGCCACTAAATAAAGCTATTAACCCCTAAATAAAGCTATTAACCCCTAATCCGTCGCTCCCAACATCGCAGACACTAATAAAAGTTATTAACCCCTATTCCGTCGCTCCCCGACATCGCCGCCACTAAATAAACCTATTAACCCCTAAACCGCCGCCTCCCCACATTGCAAAACACTAAATTAAACTATTAACCCCTAAACATAACACTCCCCTAACTTTAAATTAAAATTACAATATAACTATATTTAAATAAATAAAAACTTACCTGTGAAATAAAAATAAACCTAACATTAAACTATAAATTAACCTAACCTTACTATTCTAATAAAATAAAAAAATATACCAATTAAAAATCTAAATTACAAATTTAAAAAAACCTAACACTAAGAGAAAAATAAAAAAATCTAAAATTACAAAAAATAATAAACACTAAATTACGAAAAATAAAAAACACTAAGCTTACAAAAAATAATAAAATAAATCATCAAAAATAAAAACAATTACACCTAATCTAATAGCCCTATAAAAATAAAAATAAAACCCAAAACAACACCCCCTAGCCTACAATAAACTACCAATAGCCCTTAAAAGGGCCTTTTGTAGGGCATTGCCCTAAGTTAAACAGCTCTTTTACCTGTAAAAAAATACAATTTCCACCCAACAGTAAAACCTATTAACCCCTAAACGGCTAAACCTAACCAACCCACCAAAATAAAAAAAACAGCCAATAGGATTTCAGAATATCTCATCCTATTGTCTGATTTGAATTTGAAGAATCAAATCAGCCAATAGGAATGCAAGGTGCGCCATTTTAAAACGGCTACCTTGCATTGAAGCTTCAGTGTACGGCGGGGACAGCCATAACACAGTCTCAGCCATAACACAGTTCTCAAGTCAGTACCTTAATGGCAATGCTGGCGTCCTGATTCGCTCAATCCTCTGATGACTCTGATGTCGGACAGAGATGTAGCTCCTCCGCTATGGCTCACCTCCAACGTGCAGTGCAAAATACGTTCAGTCCTCCTGGCTCCTCCTCCCTCTCAAACAAATTGCCCTGCTAACCGCCACAGACTTCCAGAGAGTCTGACACCAAGGCAACCATGAGAGAACAAGAAAAAAAGCGTGACGGGGCTCCAGGCAAAATGTAAAACTTAGCATTTATTTCAGACAAATAAAATGTGCTTCACAATAGTACACAAGCTAAAAAAGCCAGAGTAGCAGCGGTCTATGGATGAAGATGTCGTCGCCTGGATGAAGACTTCTCGCCGCCTGTATGGAGATGGATGTCCGGACTTCAGGAACCGTGAGTAGATATTCTGGTGTTAGTGTTAGGTATATTTTTTGGGGTGTTTTTTTCCCTTCAGATTAGGGTTTGGGCAATTTGAAAAATAGCTAAATGCCCCTTTAAGGGCAATGAAAAAGAGCCCATACAAATGACCATTTAGGGGCAATGGGTAGCTTAGGTTTTTTTTTTAGAGTTAGATTTTTTATGTTGGATAGTTGGTTGGGTGGTGGGTTTTACTGTTGGGGGGACTTTATATTTTTTTACAGGTAAAAGAGCTGTTTAACGTAGGGCAATGCCCTACAAATGGCCCTTTTAAGGGCTATTGGTAGTTTATTGTAGGCTGGGGGTGTTTTTATTTGGGGGGGCTTTTTTATTTTTATAGGGCTATTAGATTAGGTGTAATTGTTTTTATTTTTGATAATTTCGTTTATTATTTTTTGTAAACTTACAGCTAGATTTAGAGTTTTGTCGGTAACGACCCGCGTAGCTAACGCTGTTTTTTTTCCCCCCGCACATTTTTAAATACCGCTGGTGTTTAGAGTTCACAGAAGGGCTGCGTTAGGCTCCAAAAAGGGAGTGTATAGCATATTTACCGCCACTGCAACTCTCAATACCAGTGGTGCTTACGGACGCGGCCAGCTTCAAAAACGTGCTCGTGCACGATTCCCCCATAGGAAAAAATGGGGCAGTTTGAGCTGAAAAAAAACCTAACACCTGCAAAAAAGCAGCGTTCAGCTCCTAACTCAGCCCCATTGTTTCCTATGGGGAAACACTTCCTAAGTCTGCACCTAACACCCTAACATGTACCCCGAGTCTAAACACCCCTAACCTTACACTTATTAACCTCTAATCTGCCGCCCCCGCTATCGCTGACACCTGCATATTTTTTTAACCCCTAATCTGCCGCTCCGTACACCGCCGCAACCTACGTTATCCCTATGTACCCCTAATCTGCTGCCCCTAACACCGCCGACCCCTATATTATATTTATTAACCCCTAATCTACCACCCCAACGTCGCCGCCAGCTACCTACAATAATTAACCCCTAATCTGCCGACCGGACCTCACCGCTACTATAATAAAGTTATTAACCCCTAATCCGCCTCACTCCCGCCTCAATAACCCTATAATAAATAGTATTAACCCCTAATCTGCCCTCCCTAACATCACCGACACCTAACTTCAAGTATTAACCCCTAATCTGCCGACCGGACCTCGCCGCTACTCTATTAAATTTATTAACCCCTAAAGCTAAGTCTAACCCTAACACTAACACCCCCCTAAGTTAAATATAATTTTTATCTAACAAAATAAATTAACTCATATTAAATAAATTATTCCTATTTAAAGTTAAATACTTACCTGTACAATAAACCCTAATATAGCTACAATATAAATATTAATTATATTGTAGCTATTTTAGGATTAATATTTATTTTACAGGCAACTTTGTAATTATTTTAACCAGGTACAATAGCTATTAAATAGTTAATAACTATTTAATAGCTACCTAGTTAAAATAATTACAAAATTACCTGTAAAATGAATCCTAACCTAAGTTACAATTAAACCTAACACTACACTATCAATAAATTAATTACATAAAATACCTACAAATAAATACAATTAAATAAACTAACTAAAGTACAAAAAAACAGAATTTATGCTTACCTGATAAATTACTTTCTCCAACGGTGTGTCCGGTCCACGGCGTCATCCTTACTTGTGGGATATTCTCTTCCCCAACAGGAAATGGCAAAGAGTCCCAGCAAAGCTGGTCACATGATCCCTCCTAGGCTCAGCCCACCCCAGTCATTCGACCGACGGACAGGAGAAAATATATATAGGAGAAACCATATGATACCGTGGTGACTGTAGTTAGAGAAAATAATTCATCAGACCTGATTAAAAAACCAGGGCGGGCCGTGGACCGGACACACCGTTGGAGAAAGTAATTTATCAGGTAAGCATAAATTCTGTTTTCTCCAACATTGGTGTGTCCGGTCCACGGCGTCATCCTTACTTGTGGGAACCAATACCAAAGCTTTAGGACACGGATGAAGGGAGGGAGCAAATCAGGTCACCTAAATGGAAGGCACCACGGCTTGCAAAACCTTTCTCCCAAAAATAGCCTCCGAAGAAGCAAAAGTATCAAATTTGGCAAATTTGGCAAAAGTGTGCAGTGAAGACCAAGTCGCTGCCTTACATATCTGGTCAACAGAAGCCTTGTTCTTGAAGGCCCATGTGGAAGCCACAGCCCTAGTGGAGTGAGCTGTGATTCTTTCAGGAGGCTGCTGTCCGGCAGTCTCATAAGCCAATCGGATAATGCTTTTAAGCCAAAAGGAAAGACAGGTAGAAGTCGCTTTTTGACCTCTCCTTTTACCAGAATAAACAACAAACAAGGAAGATGTTTGTCTGAAATCTTTAGTAGCCTCTAAATAGAATTTTAGAGCACGGACTACGTCCAAATTGTGTAACAAACGTTCCTTCTTTGAAACTGGATTCGGACACAAAGAAGGTACAACTATCTCCTGGTTAATATTTTTGTTGGAAACAACTTTCGGAAGAAAACCAGGCTTAGTACGCAAAACCACCTTATCTGCATGGAACACCAGATAGGGCGGAGAACACTGCAGAGCAGATAACTCTGAAACTCTTCTAGCAGAAGAAATTGCAACCAAAAACAAAACTTTCCAAGATAATAACTTAATATCTACGGAATGTAAGGGTTCAAACGGAACCCCTTGAAGAACTGAAAGAACTAGATTTAGACTCCAGGGAGGAGTCAAAGGTCTGTAAACAGGCTTGATCCTAACCAGAGCCTGAACAAATGCTTGAACATCTGGCACAGCTGCCAGTCTTTTGTGAAGTAAAACAGATAAAGCAGAGATCTGTCCCTTCAGAGAACTTGCAGATAATCCTTTCTCCAAACCTTCTTGTAGAAAGGATAGAATCTTAGGAATTTTTATCTTGTTCCATGGGAATCCTTTAGATTCACACCAACAGATATATTTTTTCCATATTTTATGGTAAATTTTTCTAGTTACAGGCTTTCTAGCCTGAATCAGAGTATCTATTACAGAATCTGAAAACCCACGCTTTGATAAAATCAAGCGTTCAATCTCCAAGCCGTCAGTTGGAGGGAAACCAGATTCGGATGTTCGAATGGACCCTGAACAAGAAGGTCCTGTCTCAAAGGTAGCTTCCATGGTGGAGCCGATGACATATTGACCAGGTCTGCATACCAAGTCCTGCGTGGCCACGCAGGAGCTATCAAGATCACCGAGGCCCTCTCCTGATTGATCCTGGCTACCAGCCTGGGGATGAGAGGAAACGGTGGGAATACATAAGCTAGGTTGAAGGTCCAAGGTGCTACTAGTGCATCTACTAGGGTCGCCTTGGGATCCCTGGATCTGGACCCGTAGCAAGGAACCTTGAAGTTCTGACGAGACGCCATCAGATCGATGTCTGGAATGCCCCATAATTGAGTTATTTGGGCAAAGATTTGCGGATGGAGTTCCCACTCCCCCGGATGGAATGTCTGACGACTCAGAAAATCCGCTTCCCAATTTTCCACTCCTGGGATGTGGATCGCAGACAAGTGGCAGGAGTGATCCTCCGCCCATTGAATTATCTTGGTCACTTCTTTCATCGCCAGGGAAGTCCTTGTTCCCCCCTGATGATTGATATATGCAACGGTCGTCATGTTGTCTGACTGAAACCTTATGAATTTGGCCTTTGCTAGTTGAGGCCAAGCTCTGAGAGCATTGAATATCGCTCTCAGTTCCAGAATGTTTATCGGGAGAAGAGACTCTTCCCGAGACCATAGACCCTGAGCTTTCAGGGATTCCCAGACCGCGCCCCAGCCCACTAGGCTGGCGTCGGTCGTGACAATGACCCACTCTGGTCTGCGGAAGCTCATTCCCTGTGACAGATTGTCCAGGGTCAGCCACCAACGGAGTGAATCTCTGGTCTTTTGATCTACTTGAATCGTCGGAGACAAGTCTGTATAATCCCCATTCCACTGTCTGAGCATGCACAGTTGTAATGGTCTTAGATGAATTCGTGCAAAAGGAACTATGTCCATTGTTGCAACCATCAATCCTATTACTTCCATGCACTGCGCTATGGAAGGACGAGGAACAGAATGAAGTACTTGACAAGAGCTTAGAAGTTTTGATTTTCTGACCTCTGTCAGAAAAATCCTCATTTCTAAGGAATCTATTATTGTTCCCAAGAAGGGAACTCTTGTTGACGGGGACAGAGAACTTTTTTCTTTGTTCACCTTCCATCCGTGAGATCTGAGAAAGGCTAGGACGATGTCTGTATGAGCCTTTGCTTTTGACAGGGACGACGCTTGAATCAGGATGTCGTCCAAGTAAGGTACTACTGCAATGCCCCTTGGTCTTAGAACCGCTAGAAGGGACCCTAGTACCTTTGTGAAAATCCTTGGAGCAGTGGCTAATCCAAATGGAAGTGCCACAAACTGGTAATGCTTGTCCAGAAAAGCGAACCTTAGGAACTGATGATGTTCCTTGTGGATAGGAATATGTAGGTACGCATCCTTTAAATCCACGGTAGTCATAAATTGATTTTCCTGGATAGTAGGTAGGATCGTTCAAATAGTTTCCATTTTGAACGATGGTACCCTGAGAAATTTGTTTAGGATCTTTAGATCCAAAATTGGTCTGAATGTTCCCTCTTTTTTGGGAACTATGAACAGATTGGAATAAAATCCCATTCCTTGTTCTCTTATTGGAACTGGATGTATCACTCCCATCTTTAACAGGTCTTCTACACAATGTAAGAATGCCTGTCTCTTTATTTGGTTTGAAGATAATTGAGACCTGTGGAACCTTCCCCTTGGGGGTAGTTCCTTGAATTCCAGGAGATAACCTTGAGAAACTATTTCTAGCGCCCAAGGATCCTGAACATCTCTTGCCCAAGCCTGAGCAAAGAGAGAAAATCTGCCCCCCACTAGATCCGGTCCCGGATCGGGGGCTATCCCTTCATGCTGTTTTGGTAGCAGTGGTAGGCTTCTTGGCCTGCTTACCCTTGTTCCAGCCTTGCATTGGTTTCCAGGCTGGTTTGGGTTGTGAAGTATTACCCTCTTGCTTAGAGGATACAGAATTAGAGACTGGTCCGTTTCTGCGAAAGGGACGAAAATTAGGCTTATTATTAGCCTTAAAAGACCTATCCTGTGGGAGGGCGTGGCCCTTTCCCCCAGTGATGTCTGAAATAATCTCTTTCAAATCAGGTCCAAATAATGTTTTACCTTTGAAAGGAATGTTAAGCAATTTTGTCTTGGAAGACACATCCGCTGACCAAGACTTTAGCCAAAGCACTCTGCGCGCCACGACAGCAAACCCTGAATTTTTCGCCGCTAATCTAGCTAATTGCAAAGCGGCATCTAAAACAAAAGAGTTAGCCAATTTAAGTGCTTGAACTCTGTCCATAACCTCCTCATACGAAGATTCTTTACTGAGCGATTTTTCTAGTTCCTCGAACCAGAAACACGCTGCCGTAGTGACAGGAACAATGCATGAAATTGGTTGTAGAAGGTAACCTTGCTGTACAAAAATCTTTTTAAGCAAACCCTCTAATTTCTTATCCATAGGATCTTTGAAAGCACAACTATCTTCGATAGGAATAGTAGTGCGTTTGTTTAGAGTAGAAACCGCCCCCTCGACCTTGGGGACTGTCTGCCATAAGTCCTTTCTGGGGTCGACTATAGGAAATAATTTCTTAAATATAGGGGGGGGGAACAAAAGGTATGCCGGGCCTTTCCCACTCTTTATTTACTATGTCCGCCACCCGCTTGGGTATAGGAAAAGCGTCGGGGGGCACCGGAACCTCTAGGAACTTGTCCATCTTACATAATTTCTCTGGAATGACCAAATTGTCACAATCATCCAGAGTAGATAACACCTCCTTAAGCAGTGCGTGGAGATGTTCTAATTTAAATTTAAATGTCACAACATCAGGTTCAGCTTGATGAGAAATTTTTCCTGAATCTGAAATTTCTCCATCAGACAAAACCTCCCTCATGGCCCCTTGAGATTGGTGTGAGGGTTTGTCAGAACAGTTATCATCAGCGTCCTCTTGCTCTTCAGTGTTTAAAACAGAGCAATCACGCTTTCTCTGATAAGTAGGCATTTTGGATAAAAGATTTGCTATGGAGTTATCCATTACAGCCGTTAATTGTTGCATGGTAATAAGTATTGGCGCACTAGATGTACTAGGGGCCTCCTGTGTGGGCATAACTGGTGTAGACACAGTAGGGGATGATGTAGTATCATGTTTACTCCCCTCATCTGAGGAATCATCTTGGGCAATATCATTATCTGTTGCAATACTGTCCTTACTTTGTTTGGACACTATGGCACAATTATCACATAAATTTAAATGGGGAGACACATTGGCTTTCATACATATAGAACATAGCTTATCTGATGGTACAGACATGTTAAACAGGCTTAAACTTGTCAACAAAGCACAAAAAACTTTTAAAATAAAACCGTTACTGTCACTTTAAATTTCAAACTGAAAACACTTTATTACTGAATATGTGAAAAAGTATGAAGGAATTGTTCAAAATTCACCAAAATTTCACCACAGTGTCTTAAAGCATTAAAAGTATTGCACACCAAATTTCGGAGCTTTAACCCTTAAATTAACGGAACCGGAGCCGTTTTTACATTTAACCCCTATACAGTCCCAGAATGAGGCTCTGTCTATAACTAGAAAGGCCCCCAACTGAAAAAGGTGTCCAACACAGTGCCTGCCGTTTTTCTAAACGTTCCCCAAGATTATAATACCAATAATTAGTTAGAATCTGCATAATATGCCTAGTAAAGCAACTGTTTTAGCCCCAGAAAAATGTTCTACCAGTTTTTAAGCCCCTTTTTGAAGCCCTTTATTCTTTTATGTTTAACTAAGAAAATGGCTTACTGGTCCCCAGAGGGGAATGACAGCCTTCCAGCATTACATGGTCTTGTTAGAAAATATGGCTAGTCATACCTTAAGCAGAAAAGACTAGCTAAACTGTTTACCCCAACATGAAGTTACTTCATCTCAACAGTCCTGTGTGGAAACAGCAATTGATTTCAGTTACCTGTCTGCTAAAATCATCTTCCTCTTACAAACAGAAATCTTCATCTTTTCTGTTTCAGAGTAAATAGTACATACCAGCACTATTTTAAAATAACAAACACTTGATAGAAGAATAAAACTACATTTAAACACCAAAAAACTCTTAAACCATCTCGTGGAGATGTTTGCCTAGTGCCAAAGGCAAAGAGAATGACTGGGGTGGGCCGGAGCTAGGAGGGATCATGTGACCAGCTTTGCTGGGACTCTTTGCCATTTCCCTGTTGGGGGAAGAATATCCCACAAGTAAGGATGACGCTGTGGACCGGACACACCAATGTTGGAGAAATAAAAAAGAACTAAGTTACAAAAAATAAAAAAATAATTTACAAACAGAAAATATTACAACAATTTTAAGCTAATTACACCTACTCTAAGCCCCCTAATAAAATAACAAAGCCCCCCAAATAAAAAAATGCCCTACCCTATTCTAAAATTAAAATAGAAAAGCCTCTTTACCTTACCAGCCCTTAAAAGGGCCTTTTGCGGGGCATGCCCCCAAAGAAAACAGCTCTTTTGCCTGTAAAAAAAAAACATACAATACCCCCCCCAACATTACAACCCACCACCCACATACCCCTAATCTAACCAAACCCCCCTTAAATAAACCTAACACTAAGCCCCTGAAGATCTCCCTACCTTATCTTCACCACGCCGGGTATCACCCGATCGGTCCCAGGCTCCGAAGGTCTTCATCCAAGCGGGGGCTGAAGATGTCCATGATCCCGGCTGAAGTCTTGGCCCAAGCGGGGGGCTGAAGATGTCCATGATCCGGCTGAAGTCTTGATCCAAGCGGGAGCTGAAGAGGTCCATGATCCGGCTGAAGTCTTCTATCAAGCGGCATCTCAATCTTCTTTCTTCCGGATCCATCTTCATCCCGCCGACGCGGAACATCCTTCTTCACCGACGACTTCCCGACGAATGACGGTTCCTTTAAGGAACGTCATCCAAGATAGAATCAGCCAATCAGATTCAAGTTCAATCCGATTGGCTGATCCAATCAGCCAATCGGATTGAACTTGAATCTGATTGGCTGATTCCATCAGCCAATCAGAATTTTCCTACCTTAATTCCGATTGGCTGATAGAATCCCATCAGCCAATCGGAATTTCGAGGGACGCCATCTTGGATGACGTCCCTTAAAGGAACCGTCATTCGTCTGGAAGTCGTCGGCCAGGATGGATGTTCCGCGTCGGCGGGAATGAAGATGGATCCGGAAGAAAGAAGATTGAAGATGCCGCTTGATAGAAGACTTCAGCCGGATCATGGACCTCTTCAGCTCCCGCTTGGATCAAGACTTCAGCCGGATCATGGACATCTTCAGCCCCCGCTTGGGCCAAGACTTCAGCCAGATCATGGACATCTTCAGCCCCCCGCTTGGGCTTGGATGAAGACTTCGGAGCCTGGACCAATCAGTGAACCCGGCGTGGTGAAGATAAGGTAGGGAGATCTTCAGGGGCTTAGTGTTAGGTTATATTTAAGGGGGTTTGGGTTAGATTAGGGGCATGTGGGTGGTGGGTTGTAATGTTGGGGGGGGTATTGTATGTTTTTTTTTTACAGGCAAAAGAGCTGTTTTCTTTGGGGCATGCCCCGCAAAAAGCCCTTTTAAGGGCTGGTAAGGTAAAAGAGCTTTTCTATTTTAATTTTAGAATAGGGTAGGGCATTTTTTTATTTGGGGGGCTTTGTTATTTTATTAGGGGGCTTAGAGTAGTGTAATTAGCTTACAATTGTTGTAATATTTTTCTAATGTTTGTAAATTATTTTTTTATTTTTTGTAACTTAGTTCTTTTTTTATTTTTTGTACTTTAGTTAGTTTATTTAATTGTATTTATTTTGTAGGTATTTTATGTAATTAATTTATTGATAGTGTAGTGTTAGGTTTAATTGTAACTCTAGGTCTACGGATTTATTTTACAGGTAATTTTGTAATTATTTTAACTAGGTAGCTATTAAATAGTTATTAACTATTTAATAGCTATTGTACCTGGTTAAAATAATTACAAAGTTGCCTGTAAAATAATATTAAATCCTAAAATAGCTACAATTGTAATTATAATTTATATTGTAGCTATATTAGGGTTTATTTTACAGGTAAGTATTTAGCTTTAAATAGGAATCATTTATTTAATAAGAAGTTAATTTATTTCGTTAGATAAAAATTATATTTAACTTAGGGGGGGTGTTAGTGTTAGGGTTAGACTTAGCTTTAGGGGTTAATACATTTATTAGAGTAGCGGTGAAGTCCGGTCGGGAGATTAGGGGTTAATACTTGAAGTTAGGTGTCGGTGATGTTAGGGAGGGCAGATTAGGGGTTAATACTATTTATTATAGGGTTATTGAGGCGGGAGTGAGGCGGATTAGGGGGTTAATACATTTATTTATAGTAGCTGTTGCGGTCCGGTCGGCAGATTAGGGGTTAATAATTGTAGGTAGTGGGTGGCGACGTTGGGGGCGGCAGATTAGGGGTTAATAAATATAATATAGGGGTCGGCGGTGTTAGGGGCAGCAGATTAGGGGTACATAAGGATAACGTAGGTGGCGGCGGTGTGCGGCTCGGCAGTTTAGGGGTTTTAAAAAAAATTTAATAGAGTAGCGGCGATGTGGGGGGTGCCTCGGTTTAGGGGTGCATATGTAGTTTATGGGTGTTAGTGTTACTGTAGAGCACGTAGTTAAGAGCTTTATGAACCGGCGTTAAGCCCAGAAAGCTCTTAACTCCTGGCTTTTTTCTGCGGCTGGAGTTTTGTCGTAGATTTCTAACGCTCACTTCAGCCAAGACTCTAAATACCGGCGTTAGAAAGATCCCATTGAAAAGATAGGATACGCAATTTGGCGTAGGGGGATCTGCGGTATGGAAAAGATCGCGGGCTGGAAAGTGAGCGTTAGACCCTTTCCTGGACTGACTCTAATAGCAGCAGTAGCCCCAAAACCAGCGTTAGGAGCCTCTAACGCTGGTTTTGACGGCTAAACGCAGAACTCTAAATCTAGGCGTTAGTGTTTTTTATTTTTCATAATTTAGTGTTTATTATATTATGTAATTTTAAAAATTTAAATTTTTCTCGTAGTGTTAGGTTTTTTAAAATTTGCAATTTAGATTTTTTAATTGGTAGTTTTTTTAAATTTATTAGAATAGTAAGGTTAGTTTAATTTATAGTTTGATGTTAGGTTTATTTTTATTTCACAGGAAAGTTTTATTTGTTTAAATATAGTTATATTGTAATTTTAATTTAAAGTTAGGGCGGTGTTAGGTTTAAGGGTTAATAGTTTAATTTAGTGTTTTGCGATATGGGGGGGGCCGGTGGTTTAGGGGGTTAATAGGTTTATTAGTGGCGGTGATGTTGGAGGCCGGGAGGTTTTAGGGGTTAATAACTTTATTATAGTGTCGGTGATGTCGGGGAGTGGCGGATTAGGTGTTAATATCTTTATTATAGTGCTGGCAATGTCGGGGGGCAGATTAGGGGTTAATAAATGTATTTAATAATCGTAGTGTGGGTGGGCAGTGGATTAGGGGTTATAAAGTTTAATATAGTGTTTGCGATGCAGGAGCGCGGCGGATTAGGGGTTAATAGGTAGTTTATGGGTGTTAGTGTACTTTGTAACATTTTAGTTATAAGTTTTGTGAAACATTTTTGTTACACAAAACTCATAACTACTGCTCTCAGATTGCGGTATGGATCATCTCAGTATAGGCTGTAGCGCAAGCATTTTAGCTGGACCGCACAACCTGTAATACCGGTGCTATGAAAATCCCACATAAAAACGTAATTTTTCTGAGTGCGGAATGGACGTTGCGTTATAGGCTAAAATGCTTGCAGTATAGCTATACCGACATGACTTGTAATAGTGCGCTACTGCCATTACACTGAAATTGACATTTTTTCAGCGTTAAAAGCCGTAACGCAAAACTTGTAATCTACCTGATTATTAGTTATGGTTTATCCCTGGGGCCAGAAAAACTAGTGTAGCCTTTGATCCACCAATTGGCCATCCCTGATCCAGAACATGCTACAAAATCCTACAAAATAAACCTTACCCCTATACAGACAACCTACTGAACGGGTGAAGAAAAGGAAAAAAAATCTCAGCCAAATTATATTATTATATTGTGTAACATTTTAAATCCTTACTAAGCTTTTTTTGATTCAGTTGTAATTGGCCCTTTATAAAATTACACAAAAGTATTTTGTAAATGCTACAAAGTGTTGGAGAGTGGTGTATGACTTTTATATATACGGGGCCTGTACAATTATACAACATGTATTGAAACAAATATATTTCCATATTTCCTCCATCCTCAACATGAAGCTAATTTTCCTCCAGGAGAGGCACTTCCACCAAAGGTTATACAGTCTTAGGAGCTGTCCAGCAGATACCTCTGCATTTATAATTTATTAGCAGCTAAATTAAAGGGACAATAAGTCAAAATAAAACTTTGAATTAACAAGAACATAACATTTTAACCACTTTCAAATGTACTTCTATTTTGCTTGGTTCCCTTGGTATCCTTTGTTAACAACTAATCCTAGGTGAGCTCGGGAGCTTATTGTTTGCAACAATGTTTATAGCAATGTTAAACACAGCTGTCATAGAATTAGGGTTACCACCTCAGCCATGATTTCCCAGACAGTTATGAGTTACACATGCAGGGTGTGCAGGGCGGAATATACATTGTGCTTGTGGACATCACATACGGCTAGATTACGAGTTTTTGTCGGTAATGGTGTGCGGTGCTAACGCACAGTTTTTCCTTACCGCTCACCTACAGTAACGCTGGTATTACGGGTCTTTAGAAACCCAGCGTTAGCCGCAAAAAAGTGAGAGTAGAGCAGAATTTAGCTCCACATCTCACCTCAATACCAGCGCTGCTTATGGTAGTGGTAAGCTGGCAAAACGTGCTCGTGCATGATTTCACCATATCAAATGGGGCAAAGCCGGCTGAAAAAAAATCTAACACCTGCAAAAAAACAGCGTTCAGCTTCTAACGCAGCCCTATTGATTCCTATGGGGAAACACATTTATGTCTACACCTAACACCCCTAACATGAACCCGAGTCTAAACCACCCCCTAATCTTACACTTATTAACCCCTAATCTGCTGCCTCTGACCATTGCCCGACACCTACTTTATATTATTAACCCCTAATCTGCTGCTCCAGACACCGCCGCCACCTACATTATACTTAACCCCTAATCTGCTGCCCCCAACATCGCCGAAACCTACATTATATTTATTAACCACCAAAATGGCCGCCCCCCAATGTCGCTGACACCTACCTACAATTATTAACCCCCTAATCTGCCGCCCCCAACGTCGCCGCCACTGTAATAAAGTTATTAGCCCCTAAATCTAAATCTAACCATAATCCCCCCTAACTTAAATATAATACAAATACATCTAAATAAATATGCCTTTCATTAAATAAATTATTCCTTTTTTAAACTAAATACTTACCTATAAAATAAACCCTAAGCTAGCTACAATATAACTAATAGTTACATTGTAGCTATTTTAGGATTTATTTTTATTTTACAGGCAACTTTGTTTTTGTTTTAACTAGGTACAATAGTTATTAAATAGTTATTAACTATTTAATAACTTCCTAGTTAAAATAAATACAAATATACCTGTAAAATAAAACCTTACCTAAGCTACAATTACACCTAACACTACACTTACAAGTGGTCCTCCAGACGGGCAGAAGTCTTTATCCAGACGGCATCTTCTATCGTCATCCATCCGGCGTGGAGCGGGTCCATCTTCAAGACATCCGATGCGGAGCATCCTCTTCGTTCGACGGCGACTGGAACAATGACGGGTCCTTTAAATGACGTCATCCAAGATGGCGTCCATTCAATTCTGATTGGCTGATAGAATTCTATCAGCCAATCGGAATTAAGGTAGATCCAATCAGCCAATAGGATTAAAGTTCAATCCTGTTGGCTGATTAGAACAGCCAATAGGATTGAGCTTGCATACTATTGGCTTATTGGAACAGCCAATAAAATGCAAGCTCAATCCTATTGGCTGATTAGATCAGCCAATAGGATTTTTTCTACCTTTATTAAAGTGGCGGCGATGTCCCGTCGGCAGATTAGGGGTTAAAATTTTTATTTAAGTGTTTGCGATGTGGGGGGGGGGGGCTCGGTTAGGTAGTTTATGCGTGTTAGTGTACTTTTTAGCACTTTAGTTAAGAGTTTTATGTTACGGCGTTAGCCCATAAAACCTTTAACTACTGACTTTAAAATGCGGTAGGAGTCTTGACAGGAGAGGCTGTACCGCTCACTTTTTCCAAGACTCGTAATAACGGTGTTATGCAAGTCCCATTGAAAAGATAGGATACACAATTTACGTAAGTGGATTTGCGGTATGCTTGAGTCGCAGAAAAAAGTGAGCGGTACACCTGTACCTGCAAGACTCGTAATACCAGCGGGCGTTAAAAAGCAGCGTTTTTAACGCTGCTTTTTAAGGCTAACGCAAGACTCGTAATCTAGGCGATAGTGCTTTTGAACAACACTATCCATGTTCTTCCCTGAACACCCTGCACCATGTGTAACCTATAAATGTACAGGAAAACATGACTGAAGAGCCATCCCTACATAGAATGCTAAAGACAAATGCACACTCCTGATCTCCTATAAGTCTATCTAGCTTTACTCTTCAACAAAGGATAGCAAAAAAACAAAGCAAATAGAAGTGCATTAGAAAGTTGTTTAAAATTGCTCTATCAGAATCATGAATGTTTAATGTTGACTTTACCTTCCCTTTAAGACAAGCCTCACACTGGCGACAATCCCATTTATTTCAATGAAATAGTCACTGAACTTCCTTGTAAATTCATTTTATAAAAATGCCTAAAAAAATAATAAATACATTGCAAAAGATCGGCAGATAATATACATGAAAATGCTTTTAAAAACTGAAACTTTTATGCAAAATTAACAGTACTTTGCAATACAGAGACACACCTCTTGAAGAGCCTAGACTCCAAATAAGGTAAGTAGTGGGTGAAGTTTGGCTGTTAAAAAATGAATAAAAATACGTTTATTTAAAATGTTTAGACTTGGCTGATATGTTATTCTATAGCATTGTTTGTCAACCGCAGTCCTCAAGCAACATGCCAGGTTTACATTATTGCTGAACCAGTGCACAGGTGAAATAATCAGCTGATGGGTGAGAGCAGGTTAGTAACCATGGTGTTAATGATCAGCTGATTACTTCACCTGTGCAGTGGTTCAGCTATAATGAAGACCTGGCCTGTTGGGGGTACTTGAGGACCTCGGTTGAGAAACACTATTCTATAGCATGTCAAGAGAAATATCTTGTAATTACTAGGTATTTAGTGTAGCCAAATTAAATAATCAAAGTGCATTGTAAAGTCGTCGTCCCCCGCTATATATCATGTATAATGTCCCTTAAAGGGACAGTCAAGTACAAAATAAACTTTCATTATTTAAATAGGGTATGTAATTTTAAACAAATTTCCAATTTACTTTTATCACCAATTTTGCTTTGTTCTCTTGGTATTCTTAGTTGAAAGCTAAACCTAGGTAGGCTCATATGCTAATTTCTTAGACCTTGAAGGCTGCCTCTAATCTGAATGCATTTTGATAGTTTTTCACCACTAGAGGGCTTTAGTTCATGTGTGTCATATAGATAACTTTGAGCTCAGGCACGTGAAGTTAACTAGGAGTAAAGCACTGATTGGCTGAAATGCAAGTCTGTCAAAAGAACTGAAATAAGGGGGCAGTTTGCAGAGGCTTAGATACAAGGTAATCACTGAGGTAAAACATATATTAATATAACCGTGTTGGTTATACAAAACTGGGGAATGGGTAATAAAGGAATTATCTATCTTTTTAAACAACAAAAATTCTGGTGTTGACTGTCCCTTTAATTGCATTAATTGTATGAAGGTCTTTACAATTTTTAAACATTAAACACTAAATACATTTCATGCACCTCCCTCTAATTATGGGTGCCCCCATTTTGAAACCTAGGTTTCCCTGCAGGTATCTGAAGGAAAGTTGCTGTATATGTGCAAACACATCAGCACTGAAATGCCGTGAAAGTTAAATTTAACATGGTGGAACCCATGAATAGACGGGGGTAGGAAATAACCTCAATACTAAGCGTAAACATTTATTTAGGGCCAGATAACGAGTGAAGCACAAACGTTTGCGTGTGAGCGATAAGGGGTTTATCGTGGATCTTTGCTCTCGTCTGGCTTACTGCTGGTTTTAAGATCACTTGAGCGCAATCACGATTTACGCTAGAATTATTACCGCAGCTTCAGAGCTCTGGTTAACAGTTTCGCAAAAAAAAAAAGCTGCACAAAAACATAAATTATGCTTACCTGATAATTTCATTACTTTTGGGAATTTTGAACCTGGCCACCAAGAGGAGGCAAAGACACCCCAGCCAAAGGCTTAAATATCCCCCCCACTTCCCTCATCCCCCAGTCATTCTGCCAAGGGAACAAGGAACAGTAGGAGAATATCAGGGTGAAAAAAGGAGCCACAAGAACAAAAAAGTTACAGCCGCCTCATAGAGCTAAAAACACAGACGAGAACTGTGGACTCTTCCCTTAAGAAGAATTTGAAATTATCAGGTAAGCATAATTTATGTTTTTCTTCTTAAAAGGGAAGATTCCACAGCTGCATTCATTACTTTTGGGAAAACAATACCCAAGCTAGTGGACACTGAATGCAATAACAGGTAGGTACAAAAGACGGCCCCTTCAAAAGGCACCACAGCCTGAATTACATAACACCCAAAAAAGAAATACAAATTACGCTGAGAAAAGCCTGAGCCCAGGTAACTGCACATCAGTTACACCACCGGCAAAGCCGAACTAAAGACCACTCAGACCTAGAGTCCGTCAGGTCCAAACAACTTCCGAAGCATCTGCCCCAGGGGACACGACACCCAAGAAAGTACCTGGCTAAAGATAAAGACCACATCTGCCCCCC
This sequence comes from Bombina bombina, assembly GCF_027579735.1. NCBI lineage: Eukaryota > Metazoa > Chordata > Amphibia > Anura > Bombinatoridae > Bombina > Bombina bombina. The sequence goes on from NC_069503.1 coordinate 957,126,459, forward strand.
AAAAGGGAACCTGAGACCAGGAAATCCAAAGGAACTTTTCCCACTCAACACATAAAAGCAACCCATGGTTGTCTTTACAAAGGCAATGCCCAGGGAGACAAACTCCTTAGAACCCAAGGACCCAAGAAGAAGGATCTATACACAGGGAACATGTCCTCAAAAGGACTCAAGGAACCCCTCATGTCCCCCAATCTCATACCATACCCTAAGGCACCCCAGGAAACTCCTGACTCCCCCGATGCTCCATAACAAATCTATATCGGGAGGCTAGACAGGCGGAGACAGCAGGAACAGGATAAATATCCCAGGAGCTAAACTCAAACTGTCCGAACAGGAACTCTCAAAGAACAGCCTCTAAAAGGAAGGCTAGCTAAATTGCTTATCGCTAGGCACTGGAAAAAGAACCAACCTCCTAGATGGCAGGGAGTAGTTGACTGTGTAAACTACATTAAAAACATAAAAAGCACTCCCGCCTCGCAAACACTAGTTAAATATTATTAACTCCTAATCAGCCGTCCCTAACATCGCCGCCACCTACCTACATTTATTAACCCCTAATCTGCCGCCCCCAACGTCACCGCCACTATATTAAAGTTTTTAACCCCTAAATCTAAGTCTAAACCTAACACCCCCTAACTTAAATATAATTAAAAGAAATCTAACTAAAATTCCTATCATTAACTAAATTATTCCTATTTAAAACTAAACCTTACCTATAAAACAAACCCTAAAATAGCTACAATATAACTCATAGTTACATTGTAGCTAGCTTAGGGTTTATTTTTATTTTACAGGCAAGTTTGTATTTATTTTAACTAGGTAGAATAGTTACTAAATAGTTATTAACTATTTAATAACTACCTAGCTAAAATAAATACAAAAGTACCTGTAAAATAAAACCTAACCTATGTTACAATTACACCTAACACTACACTATAATTAAATAAATTAACTAAATTAAATACAATTACCTAAATTAAATTAAATTAGCTAAAGTACAAAAACAAACAAACACTAAATTACAGAAAATAATAAACAAATTACAGATATTTAAACTAATTACACCTAATCTAATAGCCCTATTAAAATAAAAAGCCCCCCAAAATAAAAAAAAAACCCTAGCCTAAACTAAACTACCAATAGCCCTTAAAAGGGCCTTTTGCGGGGCATTGCCCCAAAGTAATCAGCTCTTTTATCTGTAAAAATAAATACAAACAACCCCCCCAACAGTAAAACCCACCACCCACACACCCAACCCCCCAAATAAAAACCTATCTAAAAAAAACCTAAGCTCCCCATTGCCCTGAAAAGGGCATTTGGATGAGCATTGCCCTTAAAAGGGCAGTTAGCTCTTTTGCCGCCCAAAGTCCCTAACCTAAAAATAAAACCCACCCAATACACCCTTAAAAAAACTAACACTAACCCCCTGAAGATCGACTTACCGGGAGACGTCTTCATCCAAGCCGGGCGAAGTGGTCCTCCAGATGGGCAAAAGTCTTCATCCAAGCCGGGCAGAAGTGGTCCTCCAGACGGGTAGAAGTCTTCATCCAGACGGCATCTTCTATCTTCATCCATCCGGCGCGGAGCAGGTCCATCTTCAAGACATCCGATGCGGAGCATCCTCTTCATCCGACGACTAATACAGAATGAAGGTACCTTTAAGTGACGTCATCCAAGATGGCGTACCTTAGATTCCGATTGGCTCAGCCAATCAGAATTAAGGTAGAAAAAATCCTATTGGCTGATGCAATCAGCCAATAGGATTGAAGTTCAATCCTATTGGCTGATCCAATCAGCCAATAGGATTGAGCTCGCATTCTATTGGCTGTTCCAATCAGCCAATAGAATGCAAGCTCAATCCTATTTGCTGATTGCATCAGCCTATAGGATTTTTCCGACCTTAATTCCGATTGGCTGAGAATATTTTGCAAAATAAAGCTAAGGCTGTTGGAAAATGCATTTAATGTCTCTGTATGAAACTAAACAACTTCATTGTGAAGCCAGTAGCATGGCTAGTGTGCTGATGTGTGTGTGTTTGTGTGTAAATGAGTGTGTGAGTGTGGGTGAGTGCGCAAGTGGGTGTCTGTGCATGTGTGAGTGTGTGTGAGTGGGTGTGTGTGCATGTGGGAATGTGTGTGAGTGGGTGTCTACATATGTGCTTAAAGGGACAGTCTAGGCCAAAATAAACTTTCATGATTCAGATAGAGCATGTCATTTTAAACAATTTTCCAATTAACTTTTATCACCAATTTTGCTTTGTTCTCTTGGCATTCTTAGTTGAAAGCTTAACCTAGGAGGTTCATATGCTAATTTCTTAGACCTTGAAGGCCACCTCTTTTCAGAATGCATTTTAACAGTTTTTCACCACTAGAGGGTGTTAGTTCATGTATTTCATATAGATAACACGGTGCTCGTGCACGTGAAGTTATCTGGGAGCAGGCACTGATTGGCTAAACTGCAAGTCTGTCAAAAGAACTGAAATAAAGGGGCAGTTTGCAGAGGCTTAGATACAAGATAATCACAGAGGTTAAAAGTATATTAATATAACTGTGTTGGTTATGCAAAACTGGGGAATGGGTAATAAAGGGATTATCTATCTTTTAAAACAATAAAAATTCTGGCGTAGACTGTCCCTTTAAGATAAATACAAGCTGAAAAAAATTGAAGGGATATTCTAGGCAACAATTGCTTGCTCTAATTTGTTACAGCATGCTGTTTTTTTTTAACTACTGGCACTCTAACTGTAAACACAATCAGGTAGATTTCGAGTTGTGCGTTATGACTCAAATTGTAGCGTTATGGCCCATAACGCATCAATTTCGCTAACGCAGCCATTACAAGTTTGAAAAAACCTCCATAACACAACAAAATTCCCCATCTACGCAAAAATTCATAACGCTATCCAAGACCAGTAGTTATTGATATATCGCAACCAAAAACCTTCACTCATTACTTCAAAAATATTATACAAAGTACACTTACACTCATACAAACACTGTACAATAAATTAATTTTTAACAACATTTAAAAAAAATATATATATAACCCGAGATCTCGGGTGTTAGAAAAGAAATGCACACAAACCCATTTTACATTGACTCACATAGACAAACATGAACATACATTCATTTAGCTACATCTCCGTACAAATATCATCACATACACACAGAATTCACTACATACAAACAATATACAGCAGATTACGTACACAAGACATATTTTAAATATGAAATTATCACGATTTCATATACTTTTTTACAGAATTACATGATGTTACTCACTTTGCGCTCAACAGGAGTGTTGGAAGTTTTTTTCTTTCAATTTCTCTCCTCCATTGACTACTATGGGGAATACGTGCTTGTGCACGCAATTGGCTTCTTTACGTAACACACGCGATAATTTTCTATTTTTAAACTCATAATACGGTGTGCGCTAATTCATTCATTCTTGTGTAGGTCCCGCAATGACAAATAGATCACGAAATATACTATTTGGCACTAGTTATGTGTTTTACACGTGTGAACATCAGTACAAGGTCAAAATCATTTAGGAAATTACATTACATCAAGTATAAATCACGATCAATTGTATCATCACAAATAGGAAATCATTTTCAAGAATTAACACATATTTAAAGGGACATAAAACACCATTTTTATATTTCATGATTCATAAAGAGTATGCAATTTTAAACAATTTTCTCATTTACTTCTATTATATCATTTAATTTATTCTTTTCATATCCTTTGATGAACAGCATATCTAGATAGGCTCAGTAGATGATGATTGGTGGCCGCACATAGATGCCTTCTGTGATTGGCTCACCCATGTGCATTGCTATTTCTTCAACAAAGGATATATATAAACAATGAAGCTATTTAGATCATAGAAGTACATTGGAATGTTGTTTAAAATTGTATTCTCTGTCTGAATCATAAAAGATAGATTATGGCTTTAGTGTCCCTTTAACCCCTTAACGACCAACGACGTATGGGGTACGTCCTGCAAAAAAATGCAGTTAATGACCAAGGACGTACCCCATACGTCGTTGGTCTTTGAAAGCAGTGGAAGCGATCCTGATAGCTTCCAGCTGCTTTCATGTTATTGCAGTGATGCCTCAATATTGAGGCATCCTGCAATAACTGTTTTTAGCCATCCGATGCAGAGAGAGCCACTCTGTGGCCCTCTCTGCATCGGCTACCGATGGCCGTTATGGTTGGTGGGTGGGAGCTCATCCAGGGTGGCGGGTGGGCAGTTATTGGTGGAGGAGGGGGGAGGGATCTAGTGCGGGTGCGTGCGCGTGCACGGGCGTGTGCACCAGAGTCATGCACGCACGTGCACGGGCGCGCGCGTGCACGTGATGTCTATCAAAACAGCATTAATATGCTGTAGATCTGGAGGGTGGGAGAGAGGACTGGGGAGGGTGGGATTTTGAAATCAAGGCATCAGGGAGAGGGTGGGGGGTTGGATGTTGAGGGGGGGGGCAGCTACACTACAGAAATAAATAAAATATTTAAAAAAAAAAAAAAAAAACATTATTATTTTTCAAACTGGGTACTGGCAGACAGCTGCCAGTACCCAATATGGTGCCCAATAAAGGCAGAGGGGGGGGGGGGGTTAAAGAGCTGTTTGAGGGGGGATGAGGGAGGTTGGGGGCTAAGGGGGGTCCTACACAGCAGAAGAATTATTTTTTATTTTTTTTTAAAAACCTAAAACTTTTATTTTAGTACTGGCAGATTTTCTGCCAGTACTTAAGATGGCGGGGACAATTGTGGGGTGGGGGAGGGAAGTGAGCTGTTTGAGGGATCAGGGGGTGGGATGTGTCAGGTGGGAGGCTGATCTCTACACTAAAGCTAAAATTAACCCTGCAAGCTCCCTACAAGCTACCTAATTAACTCCTTCACTGCTAGACATAATATACGTGTGATGCGCAGCGGCATTTAGCGACCTTCTAACTACCAAAAAGCAACGCCAAAGCCATATATGTCTGCTATTTCTGAACAAAGGGGATCCCAGAGAAGCATTTGCAACAATTTGTGCCATAATTGCACAAGCTGTTTGTAAATAATTTCAGTGAGAAACCTAAAATTGTGAAATATTTAAAGTTTTTTTTTAATTTGATCGCATTTGGCGGTGAAATGGTGGCATGAAATATACCAAAATGGGCCTAGATCAATACTTGGGGTTGTTTACTACACTACACTAAAGCTAAAATTAACCTTACAAGCTCCCTACATGCTCCCTAATTAACCCCTTCACTGCTGCGCATAATACATGTGTGGTGTGCAGTGGCATTTAGCGGCCTTCTAATTACCAAAAAGCAACATAAAAGCCATATATGTCTGCTATTTCTGAACAAAGGGGATCCCAGAGAAGCATTTAAAACCATTTGTGCAATAATTGCACAAGCTGTTTGTAAATAATTTCAGTGAGAAACCTAAAGTTTGTGAAAAATTTGTGAAAAAGTGAACATTTTTTTTTATTTGATCGCATTTGGCGGTGAAATGGTAGCATGAAATATAGCAAAATGGGCCTAGATCAATACTTTGGGATGTCTTCTAAAAATATATATATATACATGTTAAAGGATATTCAGGGATTCCTGACAGATATCAGTGTCCCAATGTAACTAGCGCTAATTTTGAAAAAAAGTGGTTTGGAAATAGCAAAGTGCTACTTTTATTTAGTGCCCTATAACTTGCAAAAAAAGCAAAGAACATGTAAACATTGGGTATTTCTAAACTCAGGACAAAATTTAGAAACTATTTAGCATGGGTGTTTTTTGGTGGTTGTAGATGTGCAACAGATTTTGGGGGTCAAAGTTTGAAAAAATTGTTTTTTTTCCATTTTTTCCTCATATTTTATAATTTTTTTAATAGTAAATTATAAGATATGATGAAAATAATGGTATCTTTAGAAAGTCCATTTAATGGCGGGAAAAACGGTATATAATATGTGTGGGTACAGTAAATGAGTAAGAGGAAAATTACAGCTAAACACAAACACCGCAGAAATGTAAAAATAGCCTTGGTCCCAAACGGTCAACAAATGGAAAAGTGCTCTGGTCACTAAGGGGTTAAGATCAGGATTTAAACACAATATACCATTAGGAACTTCATATACTTCAAATATATAATTAGAAAATATTCTAGTTGTCGCTTTTTTGGAAGGAACAACAATGCTATACTGCTTTATATACAGTAAATGAACATATGTGGGAGAGAATCACAATACACACATATATGTACATAACACACATCACACAACAACAAAACACACATTTATCTTTTTAATCATCATACAATAATAATGTTGCAAAATAGAACAAGAGAACGAAGATTTGTAAAGTAGACAGGCATGTAGCTAATATGATGACATCATTCTAAGTTTCAACCATACAGAGTATAGCATTAGGACTTTACTGCCTCTTTAATCAGTTTCTCACTCAATATTACATACTGTATATGTAGATGAGAGGTTTGGAAAATCTTCATTATTATTGCGATTTCAATGGTACACGTAAAATATTGAAATACGCCAATCACTTATATATATATTATATATGTCAGCCGTTACTTTATCGTTTTGCAACAATATTGCAGCAACATTGCTCAATCAGATTCTATGCCATGTCTATGCACACATTATAGACAAGTATGCACTTTGAATCATGTTAGCGTAATATAACATTGCGTTTACTAAGTATTTGTTACGCATATGAACAAACATTACAAAGATACACTGTATATGTTATATTTTACACTTTAACACTTTCACATTATGATTTATTGGTGAAAAACTTAATTTCAACAAACACCATGGCCAATACGTCCCTTATGACCGACATTGTATCAAATCGATTTTGTGTGTTTGCATACCTTATTACTCATTTCGTCTTTGCTCTGCTATTTGGCTTGTGCTGCTTGGCTCTGCAAGTATGGACAACCACCAGTTAGATTGTGTTGGTGCTGTTGGACAAGTTATATACAACAGACTCAGGCGGGCCCGGTGCCTCGAAGAGAGCATGTGGAACGCCTGAGGATTAGGGCTCCTCCTGTTCACAGGGTGAGGCTCACCTTGGATAAGATGAGCAATGCCGAGGTTTTTGACAAATATAGGCTCAATAGACAGCAGCTATTGAGCCTTTATGATGTACTAAGACCTTATCTGGAGCCACGCAGACGTATGCGCACTGCAATTCCTGGCATGTCCAAGGTGCTTTGCTGCATACATGTCCTGGCGTCCGGAAGCTTTCAATCTGTAGAGGGCTACATATCTGGCTTGCCACAAGGTACCTTCTCTGTGGTTTTTGAAAGGTTTCTGAACACCATGAAAAGAATTTGTAGGCTTTTCGTTTGATTCCCTCAAAATGAGGACAATTGGAGACACCTCAAGAGGGAATTTTATGGAATAGCTGAAATGCAGAATGTTTTGGGAGCAATAGAATGCACCCATATTGCTCTGCAGGCTCCAGCAGCAGATGGTTGCTTCTGAAATTGCAAACACTTTCATAGTTTGAACATGCAGTTCATTTGCGACACACGGATACAAATTATGAACGTGTTTGCGAATTTCAGGGATGCCAGTAATGACGCCCGTATCCTCAGACAGTTCTCACTCTGGCAACAGTTTGAGGACATACAGTTTCCCCATTGGTGGCTCGTTGATGATTACTTGTGCACAGCATGGTCAAGAAGTTAGAGTCTAGGTTTATATAAACAGATATGTAGCAGGTCATAGCTAAAATTTGATAGTTATTAACTATTTAATAACTATTGTGCCTAGTTAAAATAAATACAAAGTTGCCTGTAAAATAAAAATAAACCCTAAGATAGCTACAATGTAACTATTAGTTATATTGTAGCAAGCTTAGGGTTTATTTTATAGGTATTTAGTTTTAAATAGGAATAATTTATTTAATGCTAGGAATATTTATTTAGATTTATTTCAATTATATTTAACTTAGGGGGTGTTAGGGTTAGACTTAGGTTTAGGGGTTAATAAATTTAATATAGTGGTGGCGGTGTAGGGGGTAGCAGATTAGGGGTTAATAAGTATAATGTAGGTGGCGGCGGTGTAGGGGAGCAGATTAGGGGTTAATAAGTATAATGTATGTGGCGGCGGTGTAGGGGGGCAGATTAGGGGTTCATAAGTATAATGTAGGTGGCGGCGGTTTAGGGGGGGCAGATTAAGGGTTAACAAGTATAATGTAGGTGGCAGCGGTGTAGGGGGGCAGATTAGGGGTTAATAAATTTAATATAGTGGCTGCGGTGTAGGGGGGGCAGATTAGGGGTTAATAAATTTAATATAGTGGTGGCAGTGTAGGGGGGGCAGATTAGGGGTGTTTAGACTCAGGGTACATGTTAGGGTGTTAGGTGTAAACGTTACCATAGGAATCAATGGGGTATCAGGCAGCAGTGAACATGAGCTTTCACTGCTTTCAGACTCCCATTGATTCCTATGGCATCCGCAGCCTCCAGGGCGGCGGATTAAAAACCAGGTACGCTGGGCCGGAATAGTGCCGAGCGTACCTGTTAGATATTTGATAACTAGCAAAATTAGTCAGATAGTGCCGAATTTGTATTTGGAACATCTGTAATGACGTAAGCATCGATCTGTGTCGGACTGAGTCCGACGGATCGTATGTTACGTCACAAAATTCAACTTTTGCTGGTCTTTAAGGTTTGATAACTAAGGGGAATCAGGCTCGCCACAAATAAGCTGTGGAATTCCAGCATATTTGCGGTTGACGGCTTGATAAATAGATGCCAAAGTATGGACCAAGACGGGGGGGGGGTGGATTTGGGCCACTGATCCATCATAGGGCACACAATTAGTTTACATGTATTATTAATTTTAGACATTAATAGATTTTAGATAGCAGATAAAGGGATACTCTGAAGCACATCGAATTAAAGGGACACTGTACCCAAAATTTTTCTTTCGTGATTCAGATTGAGCATGAAATTTTAAGCAACTTTCTAATTTACTCCTATTATCAAATTTTCTTCATTCTCTTGGTATCTTTATTTGAAATGCAAGAATGTAAGTTTAGATGCCGGCCCATTTTTGGTGAAAAACCTGGGTTGTCCTTTCTGATTGGTGGATAAATTCATCCACCAATAAAAAAAGTGCTGTCCAGAGTACAGAAACCAAAAAAAAGTTTAGATGCCTTCTTTTTCAAATAATGATAGCAAGAGAACGAAGAAAAATTGATAATAGGAGTAAATTAGAAAGTTGCTTAAAATTGCATGCTCTTTCTGAATTACAAAAGAAAAAATTTGGGTTCAGTGTCCCTTTAACAAAGTCATACATCATTGGTTGAGTAGGCACAATGTATGTGACTCAGCTTTACAATTGATTGTTTTAACATAACACAAAAGAGGCTACATACGCTTAGTAAGCTGATTTACACTTTATTTTCGATTAGGGAGATTTACTTAATCTACAGACTGAAAGTGAAGAATACCAATGTGATCATGTCTGTGACATTGTCTTTCAACTGTGCTGACTTTTATAACATCTAAAGACATCTTTACATTGTAAGTATACACAATGTATGGACTAAGACTGAGGGGATTTTGGCCACTGGTCCATCATATGGCACGCAATTATCTTAAATGTATTAATCATTTTAGACATTATTAGATTTTAGATGGGATGAATGCCACAGATAGCAAATAATGGGATACTCTGAAGCACATCAAATTGACAAAGTCATACATCAGAGGTTGAGTATGCACAATGTATGTGTCAGGCATGTGAAATTATTTGTTAGATAGTGCTGTTCCAATTAGTCTGTAGGAGAAATATATGTAGAATCCCAACTGCAGATCCCAGACAGTTAAATGACATAAAACAAATTTACTAATTGAGAAAATTGCCTTATGCAAATGTATATATGTTGCTCCAGTAGATGTTAGACTAAAGGACTGAGAAATGAATTTATGCGGTAACATTAAAAGCAAAAAACACTTAATTGCAGCTTATGCCTCCTTTGAGCCGGTTTAATCTCCCCCTGTGTTACAAGTATCAAAGTACAATAAGTTGGAGGAAACTCCCCCTTGTATTTGAGAAACCATAAGGGGTGCTGATATCAGAAATCTGTAACGTGCATGTAAAAGCAACTACTGAGGAAATGGTTGACTTAGAAGGTAGTGAAAATACAAGCTTACCGGAGCTGAATCTTCACTGTAGCGGTGAAGCACAACAGACAAATGCTGAGAAGGAGGCGGAGGTGACATCACGCTACCGCGTAGGAGCCAGAAGGGGAAAAGCCGTATCAGAGCTGTGTAGGAAATCTTCTAGGCACTGAGTAAAGTTATTAAACAAGTTGTTTAGAGACTCAAGTATGAGCGCATCCAGGCTCAAGATACAGGTAGTTAAATGAGTATAACAACAACAAGCTGAAAGTCTTGACAAAACGTCTTCGTGACAGGTATCAACTGAGCTTGCTTGTATTAGAATACAGCATTACCAAGCAATTATTTACAGGTAGAAGAATTATTTATAGGCAGGAGAAAAGGTTCACATTAGGAATTTAAAGGGGAAGTAATACATCTGTGGTGAAAATAAGGAAATGGATGTAATTTATTACAGTATGTGACTCAGCTTCACACTTGATTGTTATAACATAACACAAAAGAGGCTTTATATGCTTAGTAAGGTATTGCTTATAAACTAAATAGTTAGTGTTAGGGGGTGGGATACAGAACTATTTACCACTTTATTAGATATTTTGATTTACACTTTATTTTTGATTAGGGAGATTTACTTAATCTACAGATTGAAAGTGAAGAATACCAATGTGATAATGTCTGTGGCATTGTCTTTCAACTGTGCTGACTTCTACAACATCTAAAGACACCTTCACATTGTAAGTATACACAATGTATGGACTAAGACGGGGGTGGATTTTGGCCACTGGTCCATCATATGGCACACAATTATCTTACATGTATTATTCAGTTTAGACATTATTAGATTTTAGATGGGATGAATGCCACAGATAGCAGATAAAGGGATACTCTGAAGCACATCGAATTGAAAAAGTCATACATCAGAGGTTCAGTATGCACAATGTATGTGACTCAGCTTCACACTTGATTGTTAGGAAATATTTAGTATTAGGGGGAGGGATGCAGAACTATGTACCATTTTATTAGATATTTTGATTTACACTTTATTTTCGATTAGGGAGATTTACTTCATCTACAGACTGAAAGTAAAGAATACCTATGTGATCACGTCTGTGGCATTGTCTTTCAACTGTGCTGACTTCTACAATATCTAAAGACACCTTCACATGGTAAGTGTACACAATGTCCGGAACAAGACTGGAGGAGGCAGGATATATTCTATGGGAAACACTTATGTTTCCTCTCATTTATTTTAGATGGTATTTCCCAATCCTCTATTTTGAAAGTGATGAATGTGACACATAATGCTGATAAATTAATATTTGGACTATAATCGACTTTTAAAGTTTGCACAATGCATGCTATTGAGAAGAATTATTGGAGGAATAATGGTGGAATTATTGATAAATAAATTGAATGTGTCTAACAATTAGTTTTCACAATGTTCTATTTTATTAATATTTATTTCATATACATTCCCCCTACTTTGTGCTATATAGGACTCAGATTGTGAATGGTCATACCGATAAAGGGATACATTTAATCTGAGATAATTTCATAGGTGACATATACGTAGTTTAGTTTTTGAAGGGACAGGAAATATTACATTCAATTATGTCCCTCATACAATTGAATAATTAATTAATATTTGCCCAAATAGGATATTAGACATTAATTTGTCTAATTTTAAATGTTAATATGTAAGTCAACTTTTGGTTAGCCAATTTAAATTGATTTCTTTCAAATTATGTATATATAGATATTAATTCTGAACCTGACTTTAATATCAGAACAAACACGTTTATAGCAAAGACAGAAGATGACTTTAGAATTATACTTACAGATAAATATTTTATTAATGTGTTATGAAATAACATACTTGCTTTCATATTCTAATTATTTGTATTCTTTTTTTTCTTACAGATTTTCAAGTTTGCTGAATTCACAAAATAATTTGTTATTGTTAGTGTATCTTATTTTTAAAATAAATATCTTTATTTACTATATATTTTTTAATTTATTTAAATACATCTTTTAAAGTCTTGTATTTTACCAAAGTGAAGGTGGAGTTAGATAAAGCCATATAATGAATTTTGGTATTGTGATTTAGAGATGTACAATTCGGAAAATGTTAATTGTGAGGCTATGCAGTATAATTTAGAATTTAAAATAATATCTGTACATATTATTATATGTTCAATGACATAACTTTTGTTATGTCACTTTTAAGAAATGTGTAGGGTGAACTTTGGCCGGGAATCTGCAGGGGGTGGTATTGCACAAGCAGTTCTGGTGAACTGCTTGTGCAATGATAAATGCTGACAGCGTATGCTGTCGGCATTTATCGATGTGCAGCGGACATTTTACGCTACATGTCCACTCGCATTCTGATAAATATGCCCCCTAGTCGTCACATTTTGTTATTATTATTATTATTATTATTATTATTTAGACTTGTTTACAATAAGTTTTTATTCAGGCAAAATATGTATTTTTAAATCATATGTACAAATTATGTGACATAATTTATATTCATATCATTAATAGTTGAAGTTACTTTAACAAGCTCTGAGGGATCCGGCACCAGTCCAGCCCTGCATGAGCAGGATGATGGTAAGTCCATTTACTCATTCATACATCATTAAATGTATATTACCCAAAGATTTGATGATCATGATTATGATGGAGCATTCAATTTGAATAAACCTTATAATGTACTACTCTAATTATATATATTTATTTTATTAGTTTAATATTAAAATCTCAAAGCTTCTTAGTATACACTTTTGTGCTTCAGAACATGGATAGCACATGGTAATTTGGGTATAAAATTAGAGAACAATCCTCAAGCGATACACACATGATAAGCATTAAATGTTCCTTGTACTATGCTTTGGTTCATGATTTACAAAATACAGATAATTACATTTAAATATTAATCCTCAAAAATTATATATTCACTTAAAATTGCATGCTCCATCTAAATACTGAAATTCATTAATTTTGTTATCTCTTTAATACAACATTGATGTGTGTACTTGAGCACAAGTAACACGTTTTAATTTTAGATTTTAACACATGCTTTAATTTTAGATTTTAACGTGTACACAACATATTATGTTCTACAGATCTGGATGTTATATGTGTGATGGAGGAGAATGTGGTTCCCTTGGAGGCTGATGGTGCGTCAAATATATATGCCAACATTTATGTAACATGTATTGTTTAGAAATATTAATTTTGAATAAAAATAAAGTCTTCTACACCTTGGTCCTGTTAAAAAATATTATCACATTAAGTTTCAAACACACTACTGCCCCCTTTCATGCAGCATGAACAAAGAAAATTCTGAATATATTTTTTTATTTTGGTATAAATTGTCAGGAATGACATTATGATGTCACATGTATATTACATCCAATCACACAATAATCATCTTATAATTGTACAGACAGTTATTGCTATTCATCTAAGTGCCTAGATGCAAACCAGCTCATTATGTCATAATTGTTCTGAGCTTATCAGCCATTTTTAAGTATACATAAAACATAATCATGTTGAGATTCATTGATTTAATTTCATGACATATGATCAGTAAAGGGTTTTTAACATGATTTATGTGTAGACTGTCCATTTCACTAAGACAAACATTAATATTTCTATAACCTAAAATGTTTAAGTCTGAATGGGTCTATTAATATTGGGATGACATACATTTAATTTGAATGTAAAAGATATATTCAAAATAAATACTATGGAAATGTAATGTGAGATAGCATTATATTGTTAATAGTTAAAAGGAAAGGTACTGTTTACTGTGTAAATGTTTGAAATAGTAATTGATTGAACAATCAAGCTTAAAATAATTATATTTAACATTACCAAGGCAATCATCTTAATCTATTTAGTCATCAGTGATTTCCTTGTTTCAAAGCCTATATGACGCACTCCCATATTATCCAATTAGTGAACTCTCATAAGTCCATCCACGGGCATGTGTCTAAAAAATGTTGGTCACATTTAATAATGCACTCGAGAAGCGATCCAATGACAAGTACATCACATAAGAATGGACCTCTATGTCTTTTCTATATCAAATGCATACATGTGTACTGATATATAGTATCAAAAAGAGAAATCTAATATTGTAAAATCATAAAGATTGACACATAATGGGGACTTTGCAACATATGCTTTTTAATGTATTTATTAAACGTTCAAGAAAAAGTACCAGTGAGCAAACATTATAGTTTCAAGGATCAATTCCAAAATATTTGAAATTAGACTTGATTCAAATCAATTGATACCTTTAAACATAGTCATTATTGTGACTTTGTCTAATTTGTGAGCAAAATAAATAATTACATGTTTCAAATGATGATGAATATTAAATTGAAATGTAAATAATGTATTTTCAGATTATATATGTATTGAAATAATTGTATTATATATTTCAGATGGACCATCCTCTTCTGGGCATCACCCTGCCCCCCCTTCCTTACCTCCCCTCCCTGCTCCCCCTCGTCACTCTTCCCATCATTCCCGTCCTGCCCCTTCCCAAACTGCCCCCCCTCACTGCTCTCCCTGTCTTTACTGTCCTGATCCTGCCCCACCTGCCCAGGCACCAACTGCACCAGCCCTCCTTCCCCACCTGTGCAGGCCCCAACTGCACAGGCCCCACATTCCACACCTGGGCAGGCCCCACCTTGCCATGCCCATCCTCCCCACTAACCTATTTTCCCTGATCCTCACCTTCCTCGGACTGTGTATCCTGTTCTCCTTAATTAAAGTGATAGATTTAATTTATTGTCAAGATATTGAAAATCGATCAATATAAAATAAACTAAAATAGTAGATACTGGTATCTATTAAAAATGATCCTTAAAAATGACTGATACAACACACATCATACATCATTCACTCTATCTAAATGAATAATATCATAGAGCTCTCACCTTGTTAGATGGCTCCAAAGGGGCTATGTTGGCCTTTGTTTTCCATTGTCAACTCCCTGAAAGGACTGTGATGCACTATGTCACCTTGTCAGATGGCTCCAAAGGGGCTATGTTGGCCTTTGTTTTCCCTTGTCAACTCCCTGAAAGGACTGTGATGCACTATGTCACCTTGTCAGATGGCTTTAAAGGGGCTATGTTGGCCTTTGTTTTCCCTTGTCAACTCCCTCCAAGGACTGTGATGCACTATGTCACCTTGTCAGATAGCTCCAAATGGGCTATGTTTTTTTTTTTTCTTTTGTCAATTCCCTGAAAGGACTGTGATGCACTATGGCACCTTGTCAGATGGCTCCAAAGGGGATATGTTGCCCTTTGTTTTCCCTTGTCAACTCACTGAAAGAAATGTGATGCACTATGTCACCTTGTCAGATGGCTTTCAAGGGGCTATGTTGGCCTTTGTTTTCCCTTGTCAACTCCCTCCAAGGACTGTGATTCACTATGTCACCTTATCAGATGGCTCCAAAGGGGCTATGTTGGTCTTTGTTTTCCCTTGTTAACTCCCTCCAAGGACTGTGATGCACTATGTCACCTTGTCAGATCGCTCCAAAGGGGCTGTGTTATCATTCTGACTTATTTGTCCTTTTATATTATTTAATTATGTTTTATGACCTTCATAAATCATATTTATCATAATAAAAATAATCATTTAATTAAAATGTTATATTTATTCTTTATTTATTAATGTCTTTTCTAATAAAAGTGATTTTATGTTGATAATGCTTAAGTGATGCTGACAACAGTTATTAATTTATGGATATGCATTTATAAGGTACTTTTTAAATATCTTATTTTGTTTTACTCAATATACACATATAATATATTTGAAACAGACTATAATCTGAATGTTGACAGCACATATATTCCAATTTTTATGAAATCTTATTGTAGTAGTAGAACATAAGAAATCACTGTGTGTAATGCACACATATTTTAAATGATTAATCTCTTTCTATGATGTTTTATTATATTTATTTATCGAATGATATATTGCTATAGGTAACATATAATGTATAAACAATACACATTTTTGTGATGTATATAGTAGCATTATTTCTATGTTAAACCTTGATGCTTCCTAAATATTTCCTAATCTTACTATTCTAATGAAATATATATATATATATATATATATATACATATATATATATATATATATATATATATATATTGTATCTAAATAAAAGGGGAGGGGGGAAAACAAACCACAATACATATAGGGAAAAACTCTAATGGCGCAACCTATAGTTCAATCCAAATAACTAGAAAAGTAAACAAAGTGGCCCTTAAAAAATCTTAACAGTGGTTAAGACAGAATAAGATAACAGAGAGTAGTGCTAGTGCAGCTAGAATTAGTAGCAATGCGCTAGTGAAATAAATGTCTCTGTAGACTTGAAAAACCTAAACAAATAGCATATACTCTATTATATATACGTAAATATATGTATCATGAAATTTTCACAATATGTAATATATATGTATACAATACCAAAGCCAAAGCTCTCTAGAAAATAAAAATACTTATAAAAAATACATTAATAAAAAATATGTATAATACTGCAGTGGTAGCTGTTATCCTATATTATAAAAGGCAAGTGTTTGTCTGAAGCCGTCATGCGCAGTACAGACAAACACTTGGCCTTAGATTGACCTCCTCGC
>NC_069503.1:958048265-958128265 GCF_027579735.1 Bombina bombina
ACGCCACGTTTCAGATGCCAGATGCACACATTCTATCTCATGCACAGAGCGGGTAGGACTGCTTTTTACATCACTACACTAAAGCCAGAAGGAAGGGGACAGGAAGTAGAATAAGAGCCAGTGGGAAATAATTTATTAAATTTTACATTTATATTATACTATACTTTTTTTTTTATAAAAACAATAAAGAGTTTTTGGTACTATATAGCAATATAGATTGCAATGCCCCATTTGAAAACAACAATATTTACCATCACTTTAACTGTTGTAGTACAGGGATTTTAAGAAGCAACAAGAAAAAAAAAACAACAGAAACTATGCCCAGGAGATCTATATTTCCTTAAAAAACAAAAACATGTCTGACATAAGTGTCATGGCACCCTGTGGCATAATAACCATTGGATTTCTGCTTTCACAAAAGGCTGATCTTTCAAGAAAACACACATTGCTTGAGGTTTGCATTCACCTCTCACTACGATTTATAGCTTTGATAGCACCTCATTTTGTGCCCTGCCCAGTCAACTGAAAGGCCACTAACACCATCTAAGAACAATGCAATGATCTGTTAGATACTTGGCCATTCTCTTAGCTAACTTCTGGCTTTAGTGTACCAGAATAAGGTGCATACAGTGTTATTTCAGTCATTACTTGCTTTCCGTGTTCTGATGGTCATTACCTGCATGCTGAGTTATAAAAGTATTTGGTGATTCAGACAGCATCCAATTTTAAACAAGTTTCCAATTTTCTCTGATTATCAAATTTGTTTTGTTCCCATGCTGTTCTTTGTTGAAAAGATATCTATGTAGGTTTCAAGTGCACTACATGGCAGGAAATAATGCTGCCATCTAGTGCTCTTGCATATGGATAATATTCTTGCAAAACTGCTGCCATATAGCGCTCCAGACATGTGCACGCTCCTGAGTTTATATCCCTGCTTTTCAACAAAAGATACCAAGTGAATAAATAAAATTTGATAATAGAAGTAAATTAGAAAGTAATATTGTATTCTCTACCTGAATCATAAAATCATGAAAGAAAAAGTGGGTTTAATGTCCCTTTAATGATCTCCAAAAACCTCAAGAATATTAATCCCACTCTAATTCTACCTTAAATAAGGGACAATTTTCAAAAGTGCCTTAAAACGTTTAACACAGTTCTATACATCAAATAGGAACCTATCCCATATTCCCTGAAACTGAAAAAAAACAGAATTTATGCTTACCTGATAAATTACTTTCTCCAACGGTGTGTCCGGTCCACGGCGTCATCCTTACTTGTGGGATATCTCTTCCCCAACAGGAAATGGCAAAGAGTCCCAGCAAAGCTGGCCATATAGTCCCTCCTAGGCTCCGCCCACCCCAGTCATTCGACCGACGGACAGGAGGAAATATATATAGGAGAAACCATATGGTACCGTGGTGACTGTAGTTAGAGAAAATAATTCATCAGACCTGATTAAAAAACCAGGGTGGGCCGTGGACCGGACACACCGTTGGAGAAAGTAATTTATCAGGTAAGCATAAATTCTGTTTTCTCCAACATTGGTGTGTCCGGTCCACGGCGTCATCCTTACTTGTGGGAACCAATACCAAAGCTTTAGGACACGGATGAAGGGAGGGAGCAAATCAGGTTACCTAAACGGAAGGCACCACAGCTTGCAAAACCTTTCTCCCAAAAATAGCCTCCGAAGAAGCAAAAGTATCAAATTTGTAAAATTTGGCAAAAGTGTGCAGTGAAGAGCAAGTCGCTGCCTTACATATCTGGTCAACAGAAGCCTCGTTCTTGAAGGCCCATGTGGAAGCCACAGCCCTAGTGGAGTGAGCTGTGATTCTTTCAGGAGGCTGCCGTCCGGCAGTCTCATAAGCCAATCGGATGATGCTTTTAAGCCAAAAGGAAAGAGAGGTAGAAGTCACTTTTTGACCTCTCCTTTTACCAGAATAAACAACAAACAAGGAAGAAGTTTGTCTGAAATCTTTTGTAGCCTCTAAATAGAATTTTAGAGCACGGACTATGTCCAAATTGTGTAACAAACGTTCCTTCTTTGAAACTGGATTCGGACATAAAGAAGGTACAACTATCTCCTGGTTAATATTTTTGTTAGAAACAGCCTTAGGAAGAAAACCAGGCTTAGTACGCAAAACCACCTTATCTGCATGGAACACCAGATAGGGCAGAGAACACTGCAGAGCAGATAACTCTGAAACTCTTCTAGCAGAAGAAATAGCAACCAAAAACAAAACTTTCCAAGATAGTAACTTAATATCTATGGAATGTAAAGGTTCAAACGGAACCCCTTGAAGAACTGAAAGAACTAGATTTAAACTCCAGGGAGGAGTCAAAGGTCTGAAAACAGGCTTGATCCTAACCAGAGCCTGAACAAATGCTTGAACATCTGGCACAGCTGCCAGTCTTTTGTGTAGTAAGACAGATAAAGCAGAGATCTGTCCCTTTAGAGAACTTGCAGATAATCCTTTCTCCAAACCTTCTTGTAGAAAGGAGAGAATCTTAGGAATTTTTATCTTATTTCATGGGAATCCTTTGGATTCACACCAACAGATATATCTTTTCCATATTTTATGGTAAATCTTTCTAGTTACCGGTTTTCTGGCCTGAACCAGAGTATCTATCACAGAATCTGAAAACCCACGCTTCGATAGAATCAAGCGTTCAATCTCCAAGCCGTCAGCTGGAGGGAGACCAGATTTGGATGTTCGAATGGACCCTGAACAAGAAGGTCCTGTCTCAAAGGTAGCTTCCATGGTGGAACCGATGACATATTCACTAGGTCTGCATACCAAGTCCTGCGTGGCCATGCAGGAGCTATCAAGATCACCGAGGCCCTCTCCTGATTGATCCTGGCTACCAGCCTGGGAATGAGAGGAAACGGTGGAAATACATAAGCTAGGTTGAAGGTCCAAGGTGCTACTAGTGCATCTACTAGAGTCGCCTTGGGATCCCTGGATCTGGACCCGTAGCAAGGAACCTTGAAGTTCTGACGAGACGCCATCAGATCCATGTCTGGAATGCCCCATAATTGGGTTATTTGGGCAAAGATCTCCGGGTGGAGTTCCCGCTCCCCCGGATGGAATGTCTGATGACTCAGAAAATCCGCCTCCCAGTTTTCCACACCTGGGATGTGGATCGCAGACAGGTGGCAGGAGTGATCCTCCGCCCATTGAATTATTTTGGTCACTTCTTTCATCGCCAGGGAACTCCTTGTTCCCCCCTGATGATTGATATACGCAACGGTCTTCATGTTGTCTGATTGGAACCTTATGAATCTGGCATTTGCTAGTTGAGGCCAAGCCCTGAGAGCATTGAATATCGCTCTCAGTTCCAGAATGTTTGTCGGGAGAAGAGACTCTTCCCGAGACCATAGACCCTGAGCTTTCAGGGATTCCCAGACCGCTCCCCAGCCCACTAGACTGGCGTCGGTCGTGACAATGACCCACTCTGGTCTGCGGAAGCTCATTCCCTGGGACAGATGGTCCAGGGTCAGCCACCAACGGAGTGAATCTCTGGTCTTCTGATCTACTTGAATCATTGGAGACAAGTCTGTATAATCCCCATTCCACTGTTTGAGCATGCACAGTTGTAATGGTCTTAGATGAATTTGTGCAAAAGGAACTATGTCCATTGCTGCAACCATCAACCCTACTACTTCCATGCACTGCGCTATGGAAGGACGAGGAACAGAATGAAGAGCTTGACAAGAGCTTAGAAGTTTTGATTTTCTGACCTCTGTCAGAAAAATCCTCATTTCTAAGGAATCTATTATTGTTCCCAAGAAGGGAACTCTTGTCGACGGAGACAGAGAACTTTTTTCTATGTTCACCTTCCATCTGTGTGATCTGAGAAAGGCCAGAACGATGTCTGTATGAGCCTTTGCTTTTGACAGGGACGACGCTTGTATTAGAATGTCGTCCAAGTAAGGTACTACTGCAATGCCCCTCGGTCTTAGAACCGCTAGAAGGGACCCTAGCACCTTTGTGAAAATCCTTGGAGCAGTGGCTAACCCGAATGGGAGGGCCACAAACTGGTAATGCTTGTCCAGAAAAGCGAACCTTAGGAACTGATGATGTTCTTTGTGGATAGGAATATGTAGGTACGCATCCTTTGGATCCACGGTAGTCATAAATTGACTTTCCTGGATAGTGGGTAGAATCGTTCGAATGGTTTCCATCTTGAACGATGGTACCCTGAGAAATTTGTTTAGGATCTTCAAATCCAAAATTGGTCTGAAAGTTCCCTCTTTTTTGGGAACTACGAACAGAATGGAATAAAATCCCATTCCTTGTTCCTTTATTGGAACTGGGTGTATCACTCCCATCTTTAACAGGTCTTCTACACAATGTAAGAATGCCTGTCTCTTTATTTGGTTTGAGGATAAGTGAGACATGTGGAACCTTCCCCTTGGGGGTAGTTCCTTGAATTCCAGGAGATAACCTTGAGAAACTATTTCTAGCGCCCAGGGATCCTGAACATCTCTTGCCCAAGCCTGAGCAAAGAGAGAGAGTCTGCCCCCCACTAGATCCGGTCCCGGATCGGGGGCTACTCCTTCATGCTGTCTTGTTAGCAGCGGCAGGCTTCTTGGCCTGCTTACCCTTGTTCCAGCCTTGCATCGGTTTCCAGGCTGGTTTGGGTTGTGAGGCATTACCCTCTTGCTTAGAGGATGCAGAATTAGAGGCCGGTCCGTTCCTGAAATTGCGAAAGGAACGAAAATTAGACTTATTTTTAGCCTTGAAAGACCTATCTTGTGGAAGGGCGTGGCCCTTTCCCCAGTGATGTCTGAAATAATCTCTTTCAATTCTGGTCCAAATAGAGTTTTACCTTTGAAAGGGATGTTAAGCAATTTTGTCTTGGATGACACATCCGCTGACCAAGACTTTAGCCAAAGCGCTCTGCGCGCCACGATAGCAAACCCTGAATTTCTCGCCGCTAATCTAGCTAATTGCAAAGCGGCATCTAAAATAAAAGAGTTAGCCAATTTAAGTGCGTGAACTCTGTCCATAACCTCCTCATATGGAGTCTCTCTACTGAGCGACTTTTCTAGTTCCTCGAACCAGAACCACGCTGCTGTAGTGACAGGAACAATGCACGAAATGGGTTGTAGAAGGTAACCTTGCTTTACAAAAATCTTTTTAAGCAAACCTTCCAATTTTTTATCCATAGGATATTTGAAAGCACAACTATCTTCGATAGGAATAGTAGTGCGTTTGTTTAGAGTAGAAACTGCCCCCTCGACCTTAGGGACTGTCTGCCATAAGTCCTTTCTGGGGTTGACCATAGGAAATAATTTCTTAAATATAGGGGGGGGGAACAAAAGGTATGCCGGGCTTATCCCACTCCTTATTTACTATGTCCGCCACCCGCTTGGGTATAGGAAAAGCGTCGGGGTGCACCGGAACCTCTAGGAACTTGTCCATCTTGCATAATTTCTCTGGAATGACCAAGTTGTCACAATCATCCAGAGTAGATAACACCTCCTTAAGCAGTGCGCGGAGATGTTCTAATTTAAATTTAAATGTCACAACATCAGGTTCAGCTTGTTGAGAAATTTTTCCTGAATCTGAAATTTCTCCATCTGACAAAACCTCCCTCATGGCCCCTTCAGATTGGTGTGAGGGTATGACAGAACAATTATCATCAGCGCCCTCCTGCTCTTCAGTGTTTAAAACAGAGCAATCGCGCTTTCTCTGATAAGTAGGCATTTTGGATAAAATATTTGCTATGGAGTTATCCATTACAGCCGTTAATTGTTGCATGGTAGTATTGGCGCACTAGATGTACTAGGGGCCTCCTGCGTGGGCAAAACTGGTGTAGACACAGTAGGAGATGATGTAGTATCATGTTTACTCCCCTCATCTGAGGAATCATCTTGGGCAATTTCATTATCTGTGGCAGTACTGTCCTTACTTTGTTTGGACGCTATGGCACAATTATCACATAAATTTAAATGGGGAGACACATTGGCTTTCATACATATAGAACATAGCTTATCTGAAGGTACAGACATGTTAAACAGGCTTAAACTTGTCAACAAAGCACAAAAAACGTTTTAAAACAAAACCGTTACTGTCTCTTTAAATTTTAAACAGAAAACACTTTATTACTGAATATGTGAAAAAGTATGAAGGAATTGTTCAAAAATTACCAAAATTTCACCACAGTGTCTTAAAGCATTAATAGTATTGCACACCAAATTTCAGAGCTTTAACCCTTAAAATAACGGAACCGGAGCGGTTTATAAATTTAACCCCTATACAGTCCCAGCTATAGTCTTTGCTGAGACCCAACCAAGCCCAGAGGGGAATACGATACCAATTGACGCCTTCTAGAAGCTTTTCCAGCAATTTTTAGATCCTCACACATGCATCTGCATGCCCTGCTCTCAAAAAACAACTGCGCAGTAATGGCGGGAAAATGAGGCTCAGTCTACAACTAGGAAGGCCCCCTGACTGGAAAAGGTGTCTAACACAGTGCCTGCCATTTAATAAACGTTCCCCAAGTTTATAAATGCAAATTGTCAGCATAAATATGAATAAAATGCCCAAATAAAGCAATCGATTTAGCCCATAAAAATGTCTACCAGTTTTTTAGCCCATAATAAGCCCTTTATTCTGTTTGTTTGACTAAGAAAATGGCTTACCGGTCCCCATGAGGGGAAATGACAGCCTTCCAGCATTACATCGTCTTGTTAGAAATATGGCTAGTCATACCTTAAGCAGAAAAGTCTGCTAACTGCTTCCCCCAACTGAAGTTACTTCATCTCAACAGTCCTATGTGGAAACAGCAATCGATTTTAGTTACTGTCTGCTAAAATCCTCTTCCTCTCACAAACAGAAATCTTCATCCTTTTCTGTTTCAGAGTAAATAGTACATACCAGCACTATTTTAAAATAACAAACACTTGATAGAAGAATAAAAACTACATTTAAACACCAAAAAACTCTTAACCATCTCCGTGGAGATGTTGCCTGTGCAACGGCAAAGAGAATGACTGGGGTGGGCGGAGCCTAGGAGGGACTATATGGCCAGCTTTGCTGGGACTCTTTGCCATTTCCTGTTGGGGAAGAGATATCCCACAAGTAAGGATGACGCCATGGACCGGACACACCAATGTTGGAAAAAGAAAAATTAAATTAGTTAAAATACATACATTTGGGGGGAACTTCCGGGCAGCGGCCATGACAGGCAGCAATGCTGTGAGCTGGTGTAGATGTCTAAACTAATATCTTGAATATTTCCAGACAAAGGAGACATCTACGGACTATTTTGAAAGATTCTGCTTCACTCAACTTTGAGGACTCAGATTTACTAAGCATTTATGATCCAGCTCCAGTGTTCCGGGCTTTTTTAAAGAGGCATTTGTTGGAGGAGAAGGCCTCGATTTCAACCCCCCTCGGCGGTTACATTCCTGGACCCGCCGAGTGAGCAGTGCTATCTTGCTTGTCACTGCAATATCCCCCTACCCTACTCTTACAGATAAAGTTATTAGCACCTGTGCCCCAACTGCTAGTATACATAAAAACATGATGGATGCTGGAACGTTTATCCTGACAGCGCTAAGAGAACTTCTACCTATATATCGAGAAAGGTTTGGAAGCCCTGAAACTAAAGAAACACCACATAGTATTGACCGCTGTGTAAAACATCAGCCTCTGATGACTCCTGACCGTGAAACATGTGAGACCCCGGTCACTGTTGCAACAGAAGATGAAGTGATACCCCACGAGGAAGGACAGAGGAATTCTCTGATGACAGAGCCAACAGGAGCTGAGCCTTCGGCCGAAGTAGATACTGAGAATTTTTCTCCCTTTAACTCTGTCAACACGGAATCTTGGAGTGCCGCAGGTCACATAGCAATTTCCGTGACCGAACCAGTAACGCTTCGACCTACGGATCACTTACCTGCTGAGACCTGTGAGATGAAGTCATCGCACCTAAGCGCCTCCAAATGCAATATGGTGGGTGCTAGTGAAGGGATAGTGGGGCCACAGGATCAACCGTCCCTAGTATTGGGAGATGCGAAGAGCGGCACGCTAATTCCGGGCGTATTTCAGAGACTTCCAAAGTACACAGCTGTGAGGGAAACAACAATGGCGGCATACCAGAAGACCCTGTCCCGTGCAATGAAACCTGTAGAACAGAAGCCGACTAACTTTTACGCAGTAGGGAGTAGTACTAGCTTTGGAAGATGTGGAGGCTCCATGGCTGCACTTAGCGTTGCTATGAATACGCAGTATTGCAAGGTTTTAACGCTAATAGGTCTGCAGCTTCTTGATCTTTTGAATATAACATGGAACATTCAGGTGAAAAGGGGTATTGGATGAAGTATATGCAAAGGAATGGGTTTCAGCAGTTTATGGAGCACCCTTAACTCTTATTTGCTTATATTAATGATTCATAGTACCTAATATCTGTGTAGTTTATAATAAATTCCATTCTGCCCTTACAATCTACATGCTGCTGCATACGGTGCATATGTCTGATAGCTAAGAGTTATTATTATCCATATAGGCATTCCACACACTTATATATGCTCAATATGTCTAGCTGTTTATTCAAAAACATGGACCCTTATTATGCATTTGACTCTTGAATCCTGACACATAAGTCTACATCTCAGAGGGGTCCCTAGAGGTGCTTCTACCTTGTAAAGGCCTATATAGCCTCCAGCTTGCGTTACACTTTAACCCTTCGAACATATAGGTGACATAAGAGATAATTCTGTTATGTACTGCTACAGTTAATAGAAATATTCATTATTTTAGGCAGAATTTGTTCAGGCTACGCCCTTTAGTTTACTTGCTCTTACTGGAGGACAATAATGAAGCATAAATTAACACAGTTGTTACTACTTGCTTTGTTATATGGTTTATGTTATGTGTGGTTTTTGTTGCTGTTGTTCGTGTTTGTTTTAAATAGTTTAAAAAAAAAAATGAATGAGAAGATCAGTCTAACAATGTGATAGGGTGTATTTAATTCACATCTTTACTGGTTATCTGGTAATGTTGTACTATGTATAGGGCATAATTTAATTGGAATATCACTTTGTCTTATCTAGAATGGGAGCTACAAGACTACATATTTATCATATTATTCTCATATATAATCAGTATTTCAAGGACTTTCAAGTGTATTTGATGATACTGCTATAACTCATGTCAAAGCAATGCTGCTTCAGTGAAATTATATTTTGTAATTTTTCCCTGGATTATATTGACAGTCTTTGCCTGTTGTATTTATGCTCTCATTTTGTATGTACCGCTTTCTCAATAAAAAAAAAATAAAAAAATTTAAATTTAAAAAAAAAACAAAAAAACATACATTTAACTGTGCAACATGTGAGAACGTACAGCATTAATGTTCTCTATTGGAATTATGACTTCAGCAAATATAGGAACATAGGAATATTCAATTTATATGACAAATGCCATTGTATAACAAACATAAAAACATAAATTGTATAATGGTTACTTACTATGCATTTCAAAAAGAGAAATATTGCCCCCTAGTGTATGAAACAAAAAAGAATTGCTCTATCAACATATAAAGTATTTTTTTTCAAAGTTCTAAACCTTAGGCATAATAAACTGTAATAAAACAAGTCATCTTTATTGATTTATAATATCTAACATATGATAAAAAATTATCAAATATATAAGGCAGGTACAGGACCATGGGTATGCTTTGAAGTCTATTTTACATATAAAAGACAGGCATGAGCTTAAAGGGAAACTGAACCCAAATTTTTAATTTTGTGATTCAGATAGAGCATGCAATTTTAAGCAACTTTCTAATTTACTCCTTTTATCAATTTTTCTTCGTTCTCTTGCTATCTTTATTTTGAAAAGAAGGCATCTAAGCAAAGGAGCCAGGCCATTTTTGGTTCAGACCCTGGACAGCACTTGTTTATTGGCATTTGAATTTATCCACCAATCAGCAAGAACAACCTAGGTTGTTCACCAAAAATGAGCTAGCATCTAAACTTACATTATTGCTTTTCAAATTTAGATACCTAGAGAATGAAGAAAATTTGATAAAATTGCATGCTCTATCTGAATCCCAAAAGAAAAAAATTGGGTTAAGTGTCTCTTTAAGCTAGAGACTAATAAAGTCATAGCAGGTAAAAATGGGCTTTACAGATCAGGTGATTTATCCGGTGTCTGATATATGTAAACTGGCAAAATGTGCCACACATAAAAACTTATACCAGATCTATGGTATCTGCATCCTTTTTATAAATTCTGTATGGCCAGATCAAGGGTCAGACCAGACTCATCTACACTGTGGTCCCTTTTGTGCCAGTTCTAAGTCTCATTAGACCCTAGACCAGCCTTACTGAACATATAAATAAAATTAAAAAAAACTTAATAATTCAGTTTACTCCAACATATACACAAAAACAAGACAACCTCATCTGCTTTGAAATAGTGAGAGATGAGATGACTCATGTTGGGTGTGAGTGTTTTATCTAGCAAGACTACTTTATAATAATGTTAGATGCTTGGGAAATCATCTACTGGAAGCCTTACAAAATATAGTTGAGGCAATGCACAATGAATTTCAAACATGATCTAACTTTTACCACAAGTTCCTTCAAAACTTCCCGAGCCTCTATTAATCAAGGTTTTTTTTAGCTAAAGTCAAACACACTGTACCCACTATCAGTCAGGTAAATAAAGAGACATGAAAGAGGCACTGCCGGGCGATAATTAACCAGCCATTACAAGCTTGCGGTAGCAATTAGTGCTCTAAAAATTAACCAGACATTAGATCTCTGTTTAATTTTCTAAAATGGCCCCTAATGCCCTCAAAATAGAAGGCATTAAAGTTCTTTATTAGAAAAAACATAGCATTTTTAAAAAAATAAAAAATATCTACACTAGGCAATTTTGGGGCTTTAAAAAGTTGGTGTGAGTGGGGTGTTAGAAAAAAAAAATGGGGCTGAAAAGTGCCTTAACATTGCGGTCTTAGGGAACTGTGTGTTCCCATAGGCCGCAATGTAAATATATATATATATGTGTGTGTGTTAAAATGTGTATATAGACAAATATACCGTATTTTTTGCTCCATAAGACGCACCTGACCATAAGACGCACCTAGTTTTTAGAGGAGGAAAACAAGAAAAAAATGCCCACACTCCTGAGTCTACCTACTTTCAACAAAGGATACCAAGAAGAGAATGGAGTACATTTTAGAGTACAAGTAAATTATCCCTTCCTGCTTCTTCTGACATTGCCTCCTGCTGCGACTTTACAGCAGAATGTATTTGTTTTACTGCTGGTGTGACTTGATTGTGGCCTGTATTGTGACTGCTGAAAATGTTAATAGAGGATAACACACATGATAAGCACTGGGCATCCTTACTACTAACTAGGGTCTAAGCACTCTTTATGTGCTACTAGTATCTGCTGTGTATACAGTCTGCAATGTGTTCTTGTTCTGTGGGTCTCTAAACAGGGCTCCTATAACACAATGTGTTCTCATAAATCTTATCCGCCCCAGCTGGATCCTTCCTGACCAGATCCCCCAAATCATGTGAATGCTGTTAGATCAGTAGGGAGCAGTATGCAGCATAAAGCCCACGAGCAGCCTAGCAGGCTCCCTTATAAGACCCCCTCCTCCCCCTACCCAGGCTACCCTACTTTACCGGAGTTTGATTCAGGAATTTCTTGTTTTGATATTTGGACTGCTTGTAAATAAAGTCATATACGGTATGTCACCAAACAAACATGATGCACCACCTTACCTACCTCTCTCACTGCTGTGCCGGGCGGTCTCTCTGTCCATTCTGGGGCGGATGGGCATCCCTCATGCGGCGTGGCACTGGCTTTAGTCCCGACCCTCACTAAGCCTCAGCAAATCATCATGTAGTCTCAGAGTGAGATGAGTCTGAGAAGTCACGAGGCACCAGCATCTCCTCACGTGTGTTTCCCTCTCATCATTCTTCACAGCACAACAGTCAGCAGCAGCTCCAGTGCTCTGCCTCCACCGCTGTCCCGCCGCTTGAGCCTCTCATCCCGTCACTCACTGTCTGACAGTCTGACACTACACACTAGCAGGCAGCAGCAGAGCAAGTGTGAGTGATGTCACTGTCATGATGCAGACCGCCCGCCCACAGTGCCCAGCAGCCCTGAGCCCAGTATAGACCGATGCTAAGTGCCCACTGCCCACACACATCTTGCCCAGCACACTCCTGACCATGACCACCGCGCCATCATGCAAAATTGCAAATAAAGTGTGCGTGACTTCCAAAATGACAGACAGTCCGCTGCTAGATTGCCTTATTCAAGCGCCGGCACTGGGGGTCATTAAAATCAATGCACGGCCGGGTGTATATGAGGAAATATTTTTTTTTATCAGTCACATTCGCTCCATAAGACGCACAGACATTTCCCCTTACTTTTGAAAGGGAAAAAAGTGCGTCTTATGGAGCGAAAAATACGGTATATGTGTATATTCATATACATTTATATATAAAAATGCTGCCCATCGCTGCGCTACTTACCCCCTTACCGGCATCAGAACGAAGCTCCCATAGGAGTCTATAGAAGCGCGCTCTCATGAGCGCAATGCTTCCTAGCAATGCGAACGCAAGTTCCTGTTCGCTTTTCGATTAACTTGTAATATGAACATTATCGTGCGCTAATATCACTCCACTTGTAATCTAGCCCTTAGTGGGAAATTGTCTAAGGGATAATACACTATGCTGTGATTTATTTCCTCCTAAGATTCCTGACTTCAGTGACACCTGAAGAGTGCAGCAAAGCCGTTGCAAGTTTGCATTTGGGTTCAGTGGAAAGAAGAGACTGAGGCTGGCAGTATTAAGGGGTGTTTTATTCTATGTTTGTATCCATTGCACACTTATTTATATATAAAAGTGCATCATTTAATTTGTAATTTAAAAATCATACAAAACAAATAATTGAACCATTCAATAAAAATACGCAAGAAAAAGATTGTAAGAGTATTTGTTAAGGTGCATCAAAAATCGTAACAAAATTGTTTACCAAAAAATGCATTTTAGCAAAATTGCGTATTAAATATGCACAGTGTAAATCATAATTTAAGTACACTGGATGTGCAACAAAAAACCCCATAGAAGATCATAGTTATAAGTACTACAGATCTCTCAGTTTTTTCTTGACAGTTAGAAGGTGGTGAGCTTTTCTCAAAATACTTAAAGGGACACTGTAGCCAAAAAAAATATTTTGTTATTCAGATAGAGCATGCTATTTTTTTTTTTAAATCATTTTTATTATATTCCAACAGATTATACATTTTCCATATAATTTCAAAAAAAGAAAGAAAAGAAAAAAAAAAGAATAAACCAACATCTTAAAAGCTTAACATCCATAGGCAGTTCGCAGTCCATTATACCACTAAACACAAAAAAAAGGCAGAAAAAACAATTCTCCTGGTATTTTTATAGACTCTTTCTGCCTATATTAATTTAATTGGATTGCAATTTGTCATTCCTTAATCTTATCCTTTTCTGTTGAATATACTTTTTTCCCATTTTCCCCCCCCTTCCCCAACTTTCCTGTACAAGGTCAAAACAAACAACAAGACACAATCAGGAAATAAACCAGCCAACTTCCTTCCCTCTTCTCCTTCCCCTTACAGCATATGTATATACAATTCGGAACAAAAAGCAACGACAACACACCAAACAGAAGAAGAAAGAAAGAGAAAAAAAAAAAAAAAAAAAGGGGGGGGGGAAAACCCCCACGCCCCACCAGCGAACGATAAATTGCATCTTACTTTACCATATTCCTAGAAGTACCAATTCTGAATTTTGGAAGGGAAATATTATTTGATCAATTTCTGGCCTTGTAAGTGATTTAATGAATGGTGCCCACTTTTTAAAGAAGGACTTAATATCTGATTCCTCATCTACGTTGGTATCTCGCTGCTCTAAAATGCATTGTTTCTTAAGAAAGTTCTTAATCTCCGAAACTGTTGGTAAACTTCTTGACTTCCACTTCTTAAAAATTAAATATCTAACTGCTAAGATAATTGAAACAATTAACCTTCCGTTAGGCAGATGTTCTTCTTGGTTATTCAAACAAAATATAATCTGGGTTGGTGAGAAGTCCAGAGGGGAAATTTTAAGTGACGTCTTCGCCCAAAATTCCATTTTGAACCAGCACTGTCTGATCAGAGGACAGTCCCAGATCATGTGTTTCAAGTCTGCAGCCATCATAGAGCATTTGGGACATTTATCAAAATTTAGATTCTTAAGCTTAAATGCTTTTTCCGGGGTATAATAATATCTATGAATAAGTTTTAAATGAGCCTCCCTCCATGTGGCTGAAATTGTAGCCTGGGATACTCTGCAAATAGAGGTTTTTATCAGTTGGGTATCAATATGATCTTGCCCCAGAACTAGGTTCCAGTCCTGAGCTAATTTTCCAAGGAGATATTTCCCTTTATCATCTCCCAATATATGATAGCATGGGGTGATTGACATCAGCCCATTCTTTGCCAAAATAAGCCACCCCTCTAGACTACCTAGATCCCATCGCCACTTTGCTGTCCGCATCATATCTTTAATATAGTGCCTTGTTTGTAGATACGCAAAAAATTCCTTATTTGAGAGATTAAAAATATTCTTAAGTTCATCAAATGTTTTAATACATTTTCTCTCGAGATCCACAAAATATATCAATCTATCCAGTCCTAATGTATACCAATTTTTGAACACAGGTGAGTCCAGACCTGCCTGAAATTTAGGGTTACCTATTAAGGGTAAATATTGTGATATCTGACAATTTATATCTAGGATCTTTCCAATTCTCCTCCAGGCCTTCAGAGGGTTAAGAAACATTTTAAGTGCTCTAATGTTAGTTGGCCATTCTTTGGGTTCACAGTGTAACAAGGCTGTAGGTAAATATGGGTAACAGATTCTTTCTTCGAGTTTGTTATTCAATACGTAGTCTTTAAAAAAAATCCAATCGGCTGCAATTCGTGCCAGAAAGGCCAGATTGTACAGCCTTAAGTCTGGCAGTGCAAAGCCTCCATAGATTTTTGAAGATGTTAATTTATTTAGTGAAATCCTAGGTCTAGTTTTTTGCCAGATAAACTTTCTAAGCAGACTGTTTATTAGTCGTATGTCTCTTTCTAGGAGCATTATTGCTGTGTTCTGTAAAACATAAAGTAATTTGGGGAGGAGAACCATCTTGAATAATGCTATCCGTCCAGAGATAGACAGTGGCAGACTCTCCCAGTTTCTAAGCTTTTCCCTAAATATTGATATAACTGGTAGGATATTAAGCTTATATAAATCTTTAGGGTCACTCGGAATGTTGATACCCAGATATTTAAACGAGTCTTTGACTAATCGGAAGGGAATGTTACTAGGGGAAGAATTGTTTTTCCTAAGCCAAAAAAGTTCTGACTTTGTAGTGTTCACTTTGTAACCCGAAAAGGAGCCAAACTGGCCAATAATTTGTAATAGTTTAGGAAGGTTAGTTTTACAATTTGATAAATATATGAGAATATCGTCTGCATATAAAGCTAGCTTTATCTCATAGTTCCCTATTTTAATGCCTTCAGTTTGTTGCCTAATTGCAATTGCCAAAGATTCAATACAAAGGTTAAAGAGAAGGGGGGAGAGGGGGCATCCCTGGCGAGTTCCCCTACCTAATACAATTTGAGAGGAAAGTAGATTATTTACAATTAGCCTTGTATGAGGCTGATTATATAAATTTTTGATAAAGTCAAGAAAACTACCTGTGAACCCGAACTTTCCTAAAGAGGTAAAAAGATGGTCATATTGAACAGAATCAAAGGCCTTCTCGGCATCAACTGAAATAATCGCTAAATCTGGTGAAGGCCTTCCCCCCTTCCCCTCCTCCTCTCCCTCATGGAAGAAGTATTCTGATGTTACCAGAACCTCTCTGATTTTAGCTGCAGAGTTTCGGGAATTTAGGAACCCCGCTTGATCTTTATGAATGATATCACCTAATATTTTCTGTAACCTTTGGGCAAGTATTGATGTAAAGATCTTATAATCAGAGTTTAATAATGCAATTGGCCTATATGACTCCCTTAGGGTTGGGTCCTTCCCACTTTTGAGTATTAAAGTTGTATAGGAGGATGAGAAAGATTTTGTCACCTCTCCTCCATTTATATAAATAGAGTTATATAAGTTACAAAGATATACTGTTATTTCTGAAGATAAAATTTTATATAATTCATTAGGTAGCCCATCTGGCCCGGAGGTTTTATTTAGGGCAAGGTCAGAGATAGTTTTTTTAACTTCTTCTTCTGTAATTTGAGCATTAAGAGATTCAGCTATCTCAGCCGGTATTCTGGGAGCTGTTATTTTATTCCAAAAGTCCTCTGCTTGAGCTGAGTCAGATGGTCTAGGAGAATATATTTCTTGATAATATTTTTCCAATTCTTTCGCTATTTCCTCTTGTTTAATTATTTCCTTTTTCCCTAAAACTAGTTTTTCAATTAGCGAGGTTTTTTTTTCGCTTTTGACCAGCTTTGCTAACAATTTCCCAGATTTATTGCCATATTTATATAATTTAGAATGCAATTTTAATTCAGTCTGGGTTTCTTTATACAACAAGAAATCATCCTTATTGCTTTTTGCTCTAATATACTTAGCCCAATTGGCTGAATTTTGATTGAGCAAAAATCTGTTATATGCATTAATTATTGCATTAGTTAGTTCCTTTTCTCTTTGTTTCATTTTTTTATTAAGTGTAGCCATATAGGCTATGATTTCACCTCTTAATACCGCCTTAGCTGCCTCCCAAAAAATGGCAGGGCGGTCTCTGTATTCTGAATTACAAAGGTCATAGTCGTTGAACTTGGTTCTCAACCAATTCTTGAATTTCATGTCTGATGCTAAATAAATAGGGAAGAAAAAACGATTCAGTTTAAACTTGGGCTGCTTGTCATGGAGATCTAATGAGATCGGCCCGTGATCGGATAGACATATGGGGAGTATATCTGCTTTAATCTCGAGTGTACACAATCTTTCGTCTATCAAAAACAAATCTATTCTTGATAACGTTTTGTGAACTTTGGATAGGCAGGTATATTCTCTAACATCAGGATTTTGCATCCTCCAAATATCCTTAATGCCCAGATTTTGCATAAGCCTAGTGAGTAGTTTAGTTTCCAAATTATCTTTTTTTTGCTTTTTTTGTTTTGTATATTGTCTCAACCTATCGAGTGGACACTGTGGAGCCATATTAAAATCTCCTGCGAGAATAAGATTACCTTCCAATATAGAGAGTATCCCAGTCTGCAATTGGTTCCAAAAGTCTGGATCAAGGGTATTAGGCGCATAGACATTGCACATAGTAAACATACGATTATTGATTTTTATTTTTAAAATCACCGATCTCCCCTCCGGGTCCACCCCAACGTGCAGTATTTCTGCATTTATCCTTTTTCCCACTAGGATAGCTACTCCTCTCTTCCTCCCCTGACCTGATGAGGCAATTACCTCCTTGACCCATGATGTTTTTAATTTTAATACCTCCTCTAAGTTAAGATGCGTTTCCTGAAGGAAAGCTATATCTGTCTTCATTTTTCTTAATTCAGTGATAATTGATTTCCTCTTTATAGGAGTAGTAATACCTCCTACGTTCCACGAAACTATCTTAAAATTTGCCATTAATTTTGAATTAGTAGGTAGGTAAAATTAGTACTGGTGGGGAGGGGGGGAGCCCCCACAGCAACCAGACAGCAACAAAACAAAGAAACAAGAAACAAAACAAAAAAAACATAATTTATGTAAGAACTTACCTGATAAATTCATTTCTTTCATATTAACAAGAGTCCATGAGCTAGTGACGTATGGGATATACATTCCTACCAGGAGGGGCAAAGTTTCCCAAACCTTAAAATGCCTATAAATACACCCCTCACCACACCCACAAATCAGTTTAACGAATAGCCAAGAAGTGGGGTGATAAGAAAAAAAGTGCGAAGCATATAAAATAAGGAATTGGAATAATTGTGCTTTATACAAAAAAATCATAACCACCCCAAAAAAAAGGGTGGGCCTCATGGACTCTTGTTAATATGAAAGAAATGAATTTATCAGGTAAGTTCTTACATAAATTATGTTTTCTTTCATGTAATTAACAAGAGTCCATGAGCTAGTGACGTATGGGATAATGACTACCCAAGATGTGGATCTTTCCACACAAGAGTCACTAGAGAGGGAGGGATAAAATAAAGACAGCCAATTCCTGCTGAAAATAATCCACACCCAAAATAAAGTTTAATGAAAAACCTAAGCAGAAGATTCAAACTGAAACCGCTGCCTGAAGAACTTTTCTACCAAAAATTGCTTCAGAAGAAGAAAATACATCAAAATGGTAGAATTTAGTAAAAGTATGCAAAGAGGACCAAGTTGCTGCTTTGCAGATCTGGTCAACCGAAGCTTCATTCCTAAACGCCCAGGAAGTAGATACTGACCTAGTAGAATGAGCTGTAATTCTCTGAGGCGGAATTTTACCCGACTCAACATAGGCAAGATGAATTAAGGATTTCAACCAAGATGCCAAAGAAATGGCAGAAGCTTTCTGGCCTTTCCTAGAACCGGAAAAGATAACAAATAGACTAGAAGTCTTACAGAAAGATTTCGTAGCTTCAACATAATATTACAAAGCTCTAACAACATCCAAAGAATGCAACGATTTCTCCTTAGAATTCTTAGGATTAGGACATAATGAAGGAACCACAATTTCTCTACTAATGTTGTTGGAATTCACAACTTTAGGTAAAAATTCAAAAGAAGTTCGCAACACCGCCTTATCCTGATGAAAAATCAGAAAAGGAGACTCACACGAAAGAGCAGATAATTCAGAAACTCTTCTAGCAGAAGAGATGGCCAAAAGGAACAAAACTTTCCAAGAAAGTAATTTAATGTCCAATGAATGCATAGGTTCAAACGGAGGAGCTTGAAGAGCTCCCAGAACCAAATTCAAACTCCAAGGAGGAGAAATTGACTTAATGACAGGTTTTATACGAACCAAAGCTTGTACAAAACAATGAATATCAGGAAGAATAGCAATCTTTCTGTGAAAAAGAACAGAAAGAGCAGAGATTTGTCCTTTCAAAGAACTTGCGGACAAACCCTTATCCAAACCATCCTGAAGAAATTGTAAAATTCTCGGTATTCTAAAAGAATGCCAAGAAAAATGATGAGAAAGACATCAAGAAATATAAGTCTTCCAGACTCTATAATATATCTCTCTGGATATAGATGTACGAGCCTGTAACATAGTATTAATCACAGAGTCAGAGAAACCTCTTTGACCAAGAATCAAGCGTTCAATCTCCATACCTTTAAATTTAAGGATTTCAGATCCTGATGGAAAAAAGGACCTTGAGACAAAAGGTCTGGTCTTAACGGAAGAGTCCACGGTTGGCAAGAGGCCATCCGGACAAGATCCGCATACCAAAACCTGTGAGGCCATGCCGGAGCTACCAGCAGAACAAACGAGCATTCCTTCAGAATCTTGGAGATTACTCTTGGAAGAAGAACTAGAGGCGGAAAGATATAGGCAGGATGATACTTCCAAGGAAGTGAAAATGCATCCACTGCCTCCGCCTGAGGATCCCGGGATCTGGACAGATACCTGGGAAGTTTCTTGTTTAGATGAGAAGCCATCAGAACTATTTCTGGAAGTTCCCACATTTGAACAATCTGAAGAAATACCTCTGGGTGAAGAGACCATTCGCCCGGATGCAACGTTTGGCGACTGAGATAATCCGCTTTCCAATTGTCCATACCTGGGATATAAACCGCAGAGATTAGACAGGAGCTGGATTCCGCCCAAACCAAAATTCGAGATACTTCTTTCATAGCCAGAGGACTGTGAGTCCCTCCTTGATGATTGATGTATGCCACAGTTGTGACAATGTCTTATCTGAAAACAATGAACAACTCTCTCTTCAGAAGAGGCCAAGACTGAAGAGCTCTGAAAATTGCACGGGGTTCCAAAATATTGATCTGAAATCTCACCTCCTGAGATTCCCAAACCCCTTGTGCCGTCAGATACCCCCACACAGCTCCCCAACCTGTAAGACTCGTATCTGTTGAGATTATAGTCCAGGTCGGAAGAACAAAGAAGCCCCCTGAACTAAACGATGGTGATCTGTCCACCATGTCAGAGAGTGTCGTAAAATCGGTTTAAAGATATTAATTGAGTTATCTTTGAGTAATCCCTGCACCATTGGTTCAGCATACAGAGCTGAAGAGGTCGCATGTGAAAACGAGCAAAGGAGATCGCATCTGATGCGGCAGTCCTAAGATCCAACATTTCCATGCATAAGGCTACCAAAGGGAATGATTGTGACTGAAGGTTTTGACAAGCTGATATCAATGTTAAACTTCTCTTGTCTGACAAGGACAGAGTCATAGACACTGAATTTATCTAGAAACCTAAAAAGGTTACCCTTGTCTGAGGAATCAATAAACTGATTGGTAAATTGATCCTCCAACCATGAACTTGAAGAAACAACACAAGTCGATTCGTATGAGATTCTTCGAAAATGAGAAGACTGAGCAAGTACCAAGATATCGTCCAAATAAGGAAATACCAAAACCCTATTCTCTGATTACAGAAAGAAGGGCACCGAGAACCTTTGAAAAAAATTCTTGGAACTGAGGCTAGACCAAATAGTAGAGCCACAAAACTGGTAATGCTTGTCTAAAAAGAGAATCTCAGACACTAAAAGTGATCTGGATGAATCGGAATATGCAGATACACATCCTGTAAATCTATTGTAGACATATAATGCCCTTGCTAAACAAAAGGCAGGATAGACCTACAGTAACCATCTTGAATGTTGGTATCCTAACATAACGATTCAATAATGATAGATCCATAACTGGTCTGAAGGAATTGACCTTCTTTGGTACAATGAAGAGATAAAATAAAACCCCAGCCCCTGTTCCAGAACTGGAACTGGCATAAATACTCCAGCCAACTCTAGATCTGAAACACATTTCAGAAATGCTGAGCCTTGCTGTGTCAATTGGGACACGGGAAAGAAAAGAATCTCTTAGCAGGAGGCCTTAACTTGAAGCCAATTCTGTACCTTCCTGAAACAATGTTTCTGAAACCAGAGATTAAGAACGGAATTGATCCAAATTTCTTTGAAGAAAACGTAATCTGCCCCATACCAGCTGAGCTGGAATAAGGGCCGCACCTTCATAGGTACTTAAGAGCTGGCTATAGGATTCTATAAGGCTTGGATATATTCCAAACTGGAAATAGTTTCCAAACTGATACCGCTCCTGAGGATGAAGGATCAGGCTTTTGTTCCTTGTTGTGAGGAAAGGAACGAAATGATTATTTACCCTGGAAAGAAAGGGAAAGCAAAGTTGACTTAGAAGACATGTCAGCATTCCAAGTTTAATCCATAAAGCTTTTCTAGCTAAAATAGCTAGAGACATATACCTGACATCAACTCTAATGATATCAAAAGATGGTATCACCAATAAAATTATTAGCATGTTATAGAATAATAATAATGCTATAAAATTAGGATCTGTTACTTGTTGCGCTAAAGCATCTAACCAAAAAGTTGAAGCTGCAGCAACATCCGCTAAAAATATAGCAGGTCTAAGAAGATTACCTGAACATAAGTAAGCTTTTCTTAGAAAGGATTCAATTTTCCTATCTAAAGGATCCTTAAATGAAGTACTATCTGCCATAGGAATAGTAGTACATTAGCAGGAGTAGAGACAGCCCCATAACCTTAGGGATTTTTGTCCCAACAAACTCTAATCTGTCAGATGGCACAGGATATAATTTGCTTAAACGTCTAGAAGGAGTAAATAAATTACCCAAATTATTCCATTCCCTGGAAATTACTTCAGAAATAGCATCAGGGAGATAAAACACTTCTGGAATAACTACAGGAGATTTAAAAACCTTATTTAAACGTTTACATTTAGTATCAAGAGGACCAGTATCCTCTATTTCTAATGCAAATAACACTTCTTTAAGTAAAGAACGAATAAATTCCATCTTGAACAAATACAAAGATTTATCAGCATCAACCTCTGAGACAGAAACCTCTGAACCAGAAGAACCATTATCAGTATCAGAATGATGATGTTCATTTAAAAATTCATCTGAAAAAAAGAGAAGTTTTAAAAGACTTTTATGTATACTAGAAGGAGAAATAACAGACATAGCCTTCTTAATGGATTTAAAAAATAAAATCTCTTATGTTATCAGGAACACTCTGAAAATTAGATGTTGACGGACAGCAACAGGTAATGTAACAGTACTAAAGGAAATTTTATCTGCATTAATAAGTTTGACATGACATGCAATACAAATAACAGCTGGAGAAACAGATACCAAAAGTTTATAGCAGACTTAGCTTGGTAGCTCCAGCACTGTGCAGTGATTTTCCTGTAGTAACTTCTGACTCAGTTGCAACGTGGAACATCTTGCAATATGTAAAAGAAAAAAACAACATATAAAGCAAAATTGATCAAATTCCTTAAATGACAGTTTCAGGAATGGGAAAAAAATGCCAGTGAACAAGCTTCTAGCAACCAGAAGCAATAAATAATGAGACTTAAATAATGTGGAGACAAAAATGACGCCCATATTTTTTAGCGCCAAAAAAGACGCCCACATTATTTGGCACCTAAATGCTTTTGGCGCCAAAAATGACGCCACATCCGGAACGCCGACATCTTTGACGAAAAATAACGTCAAAAAATGACGCAACTTCCGGCGACACGTATGACGCCGGAAACGGAAAATAATTTTTGCGCCAAAAAAGTCCGCGCCAAGAATGACGCAATAAAATGAAGCATTTTCAGCCCCCGCGAGCCTAACAGCCCACAGGGAAAAAAGTCAAATTTTTGAGGTAAGAAAAAATATGATAATTCAATGCATAATCCCAAATATGAAACTGACTGTCTGGAAATAAGGAAAGTTGAACATTCTGAGTCAAGGCAAATAAATGTTTGAATACATATATTTAGAACTTTATAAATAAAGTGCCCAACCATAGCTTAGAGTGTCACAGAAAATAAGACTTACTTACCCCAGGACACTCATCTACATGTTTGTAGAAAGCCAAACCAGTACTGAAACGAGAATCAGTAGAGGAAATGGTAAATATAAGAGTATATCGTCGATCTGAAAAGGGAGGTAAGAGATGAATCTCTACGACCGATAACAGAGAACCTTATGAAATAGACCCCGTAGAAGGAGATCACTGCATTCAATAGGCAATACTCTCTTCACATCCCTCTGACATTCACTGCACGCTGAGAGGAAAACCGGGCTCCAACTTGCTGCGGAGCGCATATCAACGTAGAATCTAGCACAAACTTACTTCACCACCTCCCTTGGAGGCAAAGTTTGTAAAACTGATTTGTGGGTGTGGTGAGGGGTGTATTTATAGGCATTTTAAGGTTTGGGAAACTTTGCCCCTCCTGGTAGGAATGTATATCCCATACGTCACTAGCTCATGGACTCTTGTTAATTACATGAAAGAAAAAAAAAAAAAAAAAAAAAAAAAAAATTAAAAAATCCGCCACACAACCTCCCTTTAATGTACTGAATCAATTTTCCTATCATCCCATGCTTAGGAACATATAACAGACAGGGATATAAAGTCCCAAGTGCCTGCTTAATTTACTCACTGGAGTTTAGTTGGCTCAGTAATCTTTCTGCATCTTGTGCATTTTCAAACCAGTAGACTTCTCCTTTGACAAAAACCTTAAGTTTACAAGGGTAATTGATTAGAGCCTGATATCCCTGCTGGATAAATTTGGAACAAATTGGAGCAAGGTTTCTTCTCTTAGAGGATGTTTCTGCTGAGTAATCTTGGAATAAGAGGATCTTGCTCTCTTTAAACATAATAGGTTGGTTCTTACGAAAATATTGGAGAAGAGTTATTTTATCATTAAAGTTGAGCAGTTTGGCTATTACAGGCCTAGGTCTATTGTTGCCTCTATTATCAGCCTGCGGCTTCCCTATTCTGTGGGCCCTTTCTACCACTATTTGAGAATTACTGGGGGGTATCTTGAGTAGCTGTACTAAGGTGTCTGTAATAAATAGATTTAGATTCTCGGGTTGTTTCCCCTCTGGTAGACCAATAATGCGAATATTGTTTCTTCTGGCCCTGTTTTCTAAATCCTCGATTTTTACTTGCATTTTAGATATAGTAGCTGCCGTGGATTCTATACTTGCACTGTGAGTGATGGTGAGGTCCTCGAGATCAGATACCCTTTGTTCCACTTCATTAATTCTGCTAGTAAAATGCCTTAATTCTTGAGACAACAATGTGATCTCTTGTTTAATTTCTGCCCTAAGGGCATCAAATTTGGGATTTAAGGCTTCTGCAATACTTGTTACTAATGCCTGCATATTAAAGGGTTCATTCATGTCTGAGGTATTAACAGGGGTTGGCTGTGCTTCAGTGACCGTCTCCGTAGTATTTTTATTTCTTTTCTCTCTTGGTTTCGCTGCCATGGCTGGCGGGGGAGTCCGGGAGTGACTGTGAAGGAATTTGTCCATGTGCCACTAATAAAATTAGGGTAGTGATCCACTTGTGCCGTGTGAGGGGGAAAAAAAAAAAAAAAAAAAAAAAAAAAAAAGGGGGGGAGGGGGGTGAGGGGGAGGGGAAGAGGGAATCAGTGAATTTGATGAAGAGAAGGTGGTGAAGTGGAGGTAAGGTGAGTGAAGAAGTGAAGATAGAGGAAGTGCAAGTTCAATTTAATAAAGTGAAAAATATAGCTTCTGTGTACGAGAGTCCCCTCGTCAGCCAGAGAGCCCACGTCGTTTTAACTTAAAGGAGACTTACCTGGGGAATAAATCCCAGATGACCCCTGCTTCTGTTGAATCTAAATCCTTCACAGTTTTTAAGAGAAAAAACCTGCTATTCCTCTCGTGGAGTTGGATATATTCAACCTTCCTTATCTTGTGATTGGCACGTATTATTTACAGGGTGTTCAGCAGGTCTTTTACCAGGGTATATGAATATACGTTAGTGAAATTCTACCTAATGATGAATAGACAGGCCTAAAATAAATCAGTTATAAGCTTTGCTCTTTGCGAGTTATAATACTAATCTCCCTGCTCCAATCCTAGCCACCAAACTGTAATAAATAAACCTTATCTTAGCTTTACCCTGCAGAGTTCAGTTAACTAATGGAGTGAGCAGAGAGATATGATATTTTGCCTAATTCTTGGAAAAGAAATTTAAAGCGCCTTTTGACAGAGTCTGAACCCAGCTCTGGCAGCTATATATCTGTGTAGACAGGACAAGATCTTGCGTATAGGAAAATAACAGGTTGGCTAGTTTGCCACCTTGAGTACACAAATTTAACTGGTTACTCTATGTGCCAGTTCGCTTACAGCCTATGTATTCTTATTTCAGGACACAGCATTACTATACTGGAGCAAACATGCATATGTTAGTTTTTCAGATAAAGCAAAAGTTGGATATACTAAGACAACTTTAGTATGTGATTTAACTTTTAGGGGTTGTCAAATTATTCAAGAGTTACTTAGCATAACAAAAAAAAAAAAAAAAAAAATCTGCGGCTACCATCCACTGTGTCAATATAAATATTAGAAAGTGTCAGCTATAAACAGGTAGGACTTATTGCAAGAGTTTGTCAAGTGGTCTAATAAAATCCTATTACATTTATAAACCCTTTAAGTAGTCCACCTGTTTAGGTGTTGCCTAAGATACAGTGATATAAGTTATAAACTCCTTAACATAGGCAGTCGCTTATGATAGCAAAAAAAAAAAAAAATTTCCCCTTTCCCTCTTCCTTCCCCTTCCTCTCTTTCCCTTTCCTTCCCCTCTCTTCCCTGTCCTACCAGCAAAAAGATAAATTAACTGGAATGAGAACAATAGATTATAGAATTTTACAAGGAGGAGGGGGGAGAAGTTGATCTAGCTAAGGCAGCGAAGAACTAAGTCTTCTAGATTAAGATAAGTAGAAATTAATGCTCTTAGGCCTATGTCTTATGAGCATAGCCTTAGTAGCAAAATAGTTACTGCAATATAGCTTTTGAAAAAACACAAAACAAAAAGTGCCTTTAGCATAGACGGGTAGATAAATATACTCTCAATACCCCACCCAAGTTTAACATGAGAGGGATACAGTGTAGTTGTCCAAAAGTATCGTTTTTGTAGCAATAGTATCAAGAAGAGAGATGTTTTAAATGAGACAATTAAGTTGCTAGAATCTATACAGCAATTTAAACAAAAAGTCCTGTTGTTGTTCTTCTCTCCTCTTTAGATTATCTCATAGTTCATATCTCTTGTTTGTGGAAAGCAAATAAAGGGTAGGATGATATTTATTAACTTCTTTAGGTAATAAGGAGTAATGTGCACTTGCTATCATCATAAATCCCAGTCAGTAGGCCTCCAACCCAGCCACGCTTAGCCCTTTGTAATTTTCACAGTTCTTCCCAATTCCTTAGTTTGATATTTGCCAGACAGTACAGGAAGAGATCAGCAAAAAAGAACTCACCCCCTCTCACGCTGCCCGGCCACCCGCCAATCCTCCTCGACGTCTGGATCCCTGCAGAGTAGATTACCTCCAGCCCCTCCTGCTTCACAACCCAAGCGAAGTTTGAGATCGACGCCTCTCACACAGCGTCATATGAGGGAAGAAGAAAGGGCTGCGACAAGCACCGGCAACAGAAAGGAGAGCAGCCCCAGCATTCGGTCTCCAGTCCAAGACCAGAGCCCGGCTCCCTCCCACGCAGCACCGGTGGGGGAGGGGGCGGGGACAGATGCCAAGCAGCAAGTTGCCGGAGAGAGGTCCCGGACAAAGTAGCAGGTAAGTTAAGACCTTGCAGTGCGGTCAGTACAGTTGAGAAACTGAAAGGCTATCCTGGCGGGGGCTACGGGCGCGGGGGGGGGGCAAACAATTCCAGGCTTAGGCTCATATACCGGGCTCCACAAAGGAGATGGATGGAATATCCTGAGATGAGGGCACAGTTAATGTGGGATGAGTCTGTTTTAGACCAGATAGGTCAATTAGTAAGACGAAAAGTGGGTTCAGGTAGCTAGCAATTAGCTTACACCAGTGGGATGACTGTCCACTGGTAAGGGGTTCCAGAGCAGATTTCCTTAGCTTA
Organism: Bombina bombina; assembly: GCF_027579735.1. Lineage (NCBI taxonomy): Eukaryota > Metazoa > Chordata > Amphibia > Anura > Bombinatoridae > Bombina > Bombina bombina. Next base: position 958,075,391 of record NC_069503.1, read on the forward strand.
TCCGAGAAAAACAGCCCCAGGGCTTGGGGCAAGGCGCGAGAGTTTCACCGCCAATGTGTGCAGGACTGGAGCTGCGAGCTCAGCAGCAGCTGTCAAGCTCCTCCTCCACCGGAACCCAGCAGCAGCCAAGACCAGAGCATGCTATTTTAAGCAACTTTCTAATTTACTCCTATTATCAAATTGTCTTAATTTTCTTGTTATGTTTATTTGAAAAGCAAGAATGTAAGTTTAGGTGCCGGCCCATTTTAGGTGAACAACCTGGGTTGTCCTTGCTGATTGGACAGCACCTTTAAACAAGTGTTGTCCATGGTTCTGAACTCACAATTTGCTGGCTCCTTAGCTGAGATGTCTTTTCAAATAAAGATTGCAAGAGAATGAAGAAAAATTGATAATAGAAGTAAATTAGAAAGTTGCTTACAATTAAATGCTCTATCTGAATCATGAAAGAAAAAAATTGGGTTCAGTGTCCCTTTAAAGGGACACTGAACACAAAAAAAAACCTATTTAAAATAAAAGAACTTTGCAGATATGATTATTTAATAAATATATACTATCAGCGTTTCTCTCGTTTTTTTTATAATCCTGTATTGAAAATATATTAATTTCTAAACCCCCTGTAATGTGCATTCCCCAAACTTCCAGTGAAGTTACTGGTGACCTCAACGCCCCCTGCTGCAGCTTCCATAGACTATCAGGCACGCTCTTTCTATTGTAGAGCGTGTCTGAGCGGATCGGCTGAAGGCTAGTATGGAGCGCTAAGAATTTCCCTTAGAAATAATGAGCATTTTATTCTGCCAAGCATTAACATCAGCTAGACAAAGTATGCATGCGTTAAGATATTGGACAAGTGAGCAGGCGCATGATGATGTAGAAAACCGATCATATGCGGAGAACAGAATACAGATTCAAGGCTCGTTCTGGTGGGAAGTGACGTCACAGCTGGGGAAAATAATTTAATTTTATACTACACTAAGGCTTTGTTTTCATCTAAATATAGGTAGGATCGATTGCATTATGCTGTATTAACTGATCGGTATGTTTTTTAGGAATGCAAAATGACAATGTTTTGTAATCCTTTAGTATCCTAACAGAAAATAGAAGTGATTGTATGATGCTATACGCAGAAAGTAGAGTAATGTGGTTTATATTGGCTACAGGATTTATTTTTTTAAATGTGCCCACCTACTCCCTGCTAACTTTGTTCTAGAATGGAGACTACAGTATAATGAACTGTGCCTTCAGCAAAGATTAGAATAATTCCAGACTTTCACATAATAAAAGAATATGATAGTGAAAATAGTGAAATGATAAAACTGCAATCCATTAGTGTTTAGAGAAAATCACGTTGTGTTCTCATATTGCACAGTTTTTTTTTTTTTAAGTATTCATGTTATTTAAATCTAAATGTATTAAACTGAGATATTAGATCTGCAGCTTATCATATCTATCTCTATATCCTTGCATGATTTACAAGATATCCGATTTTATTGGTACAAATAATTAATCAGTAAATAGCATAGCTATTAGAGGTGAAGTCATAATACCAAAGAAAAGTGGCCCCCTAGTGGATTCTTTGTGTATTATGGTGAAAACAAAAAGTGATATTGAAAACTGAACTGTAGGCTGGCATATAGCTTACAAATATTGATAAAAACAGAATTTATGCTTACCTGATAAATTACTTTCTCCAACGGTGTGTCCGGTCCACGGCGTCATCCTTACTTGTGGGATATTCTACTCCCCAACAGGAAATGGCAAAGAGTCCCAGCAAAGCTGGCCACACAGTCCCTCCTAGGCTCCGCCCACCCCAGTCATTCGACCGACGGACAGGAGGAAATATATATAGGAGAAACCATATGGTACCGTGGTGACTGTAGTTAGAGAAAATAATTCATCAGACCTGATTAAAAAACCAGGGCGGGCCGTGGACCGAACACACCGTTGGAGAAAGTAATTTATCAGGTAAGCATAAATTCTGTTTTCTCCAACATTGGTGTGTCCGGTCCACGGCGTCATCCTTACTTGTGGGAACCAATACCAAAGCTTTAGGACACGGATGAAGGGAGGGAGCAAATCAGGTTACCTAAACGGAAGGCACCACAGCTTGCAAAACCTTTCTCCCAAAAATAGCCTCCGAAGAAGCAAAAGTATCAAATTTGTAAAATTTGGCAAAAGTGTGCAGTGAAGACCAAGTCACTGCCTTACATATCTGGTCAACAGAAGCCTCGTTCTTGAAGGCCCATGTGGAAGCCACAGCCCTAGTGGAGTGAGCTGTGATTCTTTCAGGAGGCTGCCGTCCGGCAGTCTCATAAGCCAATCGGATGATGCTTTTAAGCCAAAAGGAAAGAGAGGTAGAAGTCGCTTTTTGACCTCTCCTTTTACCAGAATAAACAACAAACAAGGAAGATGTTTGTCTGAAATCTTTTGTAGCCTCTAAATAGAATTTTAGAGCACGGACTACGTCCAAATTGTGTAACAAACGTTCCTTCTTTGAAACTGGATTCGGACACAAAGAAGGTACAACTATCTCCTGGTTAATATTTTTGTTAGAAACAACCTTAGGAAGAAAACCAGGCTTAGTACGCAAAACCACCTTATCTGCATGGAACACCAGATAGGGCAGAGAACACTGCAGAGCAGATAACTCTGAAACTCTTCTAGCAGAAGAAATTGCAACCAAAAACAAAACTTTCCAAGATAGTAACTTAATATCTATGGAATGTAAAGGTTCAAACGGAACCCCTTGAAGAACTGAAAGAACTAGATTTAGACTCCAGGGGGGAGTCAAAGGTCTGTAAACAGGCTTGATCCTAACCAGAGCCTGAACAAATGCTTGAACATCTGGCACAGCTGCCAGTCTTTTGTGTAGTAAGACAGATAAAGCAGAGATCTGTCCCTTTAGAGAACTTGCAGATAATCCTTTCTCCAAACCTTCTTGTAGAAAGGAGAGAATCTTAGGAATTTTTATCTTATCCCATGGGAATCCTTTGGATTCACACCAACAGATATATTTTTTCCATATTTTATGGTAAATCTTTCTAGTTACCGGTTTTCTGGCCTGAACCAGAGTATCTATCACAGAATCTGAAAACCCACGCTTCGATAGAATCAAGCGTTCAATCTCCAAGCCGTCAGCTGGAGGGAGACCAGATTAGGATGTTCGAATGGACCCTGAACAAGAAGTTCCTGTCTCAAAGGTAGCTTCCATGGCAGGAGCTATCAAGATCACTGAGGCCCTCTCCTGATTGATCCTGGCTACCAGCCTGGGAATGAGAGGAAACGGTGGAAATACATAAGCTAGGTTGAAGGTCCAAGGTTCTACTAGTGCATCTACTAGGGTCGCCTTGGGATCCCTGGATCTGGACCCGTAGCAAGGAACCTTGAAGTTCTGACGAGACGCCATCAGATCCATGTCTGGAATGCCCCATAATTGAGTTATTTGGGCAAAGATCTCTGGATGGAGTTCCCACTCCCCCGGATGGAATGTCTGACGACTCAGAAAATCCGCCTCCCAGTTTTCCACACCTGGGATGTGGATCGCAGACAGGTGGCAGGAGTGATCCTCCGCCCATTGAATTATTTTGGTCACTTCTTTCATCGCCAGGGAACTCCTTGTTCCCCCCTGATGATTGATATACGCAACGGTCGTCATGTTGTCTAATTGGAACCTTATGAATCTGGCCTTTGCTAGCTGAGGCCAAGCCCTGAGAGCATTGAATATCGCTCTGAGTTCCAGAATGTTTATCGGGAGAAGAGACTCTTCCCGAGACCATAGACCCTGAGCTTTCAGGGATTCCCAGACCGCGCCCCAGCCCACTAGACTGGCGTCGGTCATGACAATGACCCACTCTGGTCTGCGGAAGCTCATTCCCTGGGACAGATGGTCCAGGGTCAGCCACCAACGGAGTGAATCTCTGGTCTTCTGATCTACTTGAATCATTGGAGACAAGTCTGTATAGTCCCCATTCCACTGTTTGAGCATGCACAGTTGTAATGGTCTTAGATGAATTCGTGCAAAAGGAACTATGTCCATTGCTGCAACCATCAACCCTACTATTTCCATGCACTGCGCTATGGAAGGACGAGGAACAGAATGAAGCACTTGACAAGAGCTTAGAAGTTTTGATTTTCTGACCTCTGTCAGAAAAATTCTCATTTCTAAGGAATCTATTATTGTTCCCAAGAAGGGAACTCTTGTCGACGGAGACAGAGAACTTTTTTCTATGTTCACCTTCCATCCATGTGATCTGAGAAAGGCTAGAACGATGTCTGTATGAGCCTTTGCTTTTGACAGGGATGACGCTTGTATTAGAATGTCGTCCAAGTAAGGTACTACTGCAATGCCCCTCGGTCTTAGAACCGCTAGAAGGGACCCTAGCACCTTTGTGAAAATCCTTGGAGCAGTGGTTAACCCGAATGGGAGGGCCACAAACTGGTAATGCTTGTCCAGAAAAGCGAACCTTAGGAACTGATGATGTTCTTTGTGGATAGGAATATGTAGGTACGCATCCTTTAGATCCACGGTAGTCATAAATTGACTTTCCTGGATAGTGGGTAGAAACGTTCGAATGGTTTCCATCTTGAACGATGGTACCCTGAGAAATTTGTTTAGGATCTTCAAATCCAAAATTGGTCTGAAAGTTCCCTCTTTTTTGGGAACTACGAACAGATTGGAATAAAATCCCATTCCTTGTTCCTTTATTGGAACTGGGTGTATCACTCCCATCTTTAACAGGTCTTCTACACAATGTAAGAATGCCTGTCTCTTTATTTGGTTTGAGGATAAGTGAGACATGTGGAACCTTCCCCTTGGGGGTAGTTCCTTGAATTCCAGGAGATAACCTTGAGAAACTATTTCTAGCGCCCAGGGATCCTGAACATCTCTTGCCCAAGCCTGAGCAAAGAGAGAGAGTCTGCCCCCCACTAGATCCGGTCCCGGATCGGGGGCTACTCCTTCATGCTGTTTTGTTAGCAGCGGCAGGCTTCTTGGCCTGCTTACCCTTGTTCCAGCCTTGCATCGGTTTCCAGGCTGGTTTGGGTTGTGAGGCATTACCCTCTTGCTTAGAGGATGCAGAATTAGAGGCCGGTCCGTTCCTGAAATTGCGAAAGGAACGAAAATTAGACTTATTTTTAGCCTTGAAAGACCTATCTTGTGGGAGGGCGTGGCCCTTTCCCCCAGTGATGTCTGAAATAATCTCTTTCAATTCTGGTCCAAATAGAGTTTTACCTTTGAAAGGGATGTTAAGCAATTTTGTCTTGATTGACACATCCGCTGACCAAGACTTTAGCCAAAGCGCTCTGCGCGCCACGATAGCAAACCCTGAATTTTTCGCCACTAATCTAGCTAATTGCAAAGCGGCATCTAAAATAAAAGAGTTAGCCAATTTAAGTGCGTGAACTCTGTCCATAACCTCCTCATATGGAGTCTCTCTACTGAGCGACTTTTCTAGTTCCTCGAACCAGAACCACGCTGCTGTAGTGACAGGAACAATGCACGAAATTGGTTGTAGAAGGTAACCTTGCTGTACAAAAATCTTTTTAAGCAAACCTTCCAATTTTTTATCCATAGGATCTTTGAAAGCACAACTATCTTCGATAGGAATAGTAGTGCGTTTGTTTAGAGTAGAAACTGCCCCCTCGACCTTAGGGACTGTCTGCCATAAGTCCTTTCTGGGGTCGACCATAGGAAATAATTTCTTAAATATAGGGGGGGGAACAAAAGGTATGCCGGGCTTTTCCCACTCCTTATTTACTATGTCCGCCACCCGCTTGGGTATAGGAAAAGCGTCGGGGTGCACCGGAACCTCTAGGAACTTGTCCATCTTGCATAATTTCTCTGGAATGACCAAGTTGTCACAATCATCCAGAGTAGATAACACCTCCTTAAGCAGTGCGCGGAGATGTTCTAATTTAAATTTAAATGTCACAACATCAGGTTCAGCTTGTTGAGAAATTTTTCCTGAATCTGAAATTTCTCCATCTGACAAAACCTCCCTCATGGCCCCTTCAGATTGGTGTGAGGGTATGACAGAACAATTATCATCAGCGCCCTCCTGCTCTTCAGTGTTTAAAACAGAGCAATCGCGCTTTCTCTGATAAGTAGGCATTTTGGATAAAATATTTGCTATGGAGTTATCCATTACAGCCGTTAATTGTTGCATGGTATTAAGCATTGGCGCACTAGATGTACTAGGGGCCTCCTGCGTGGGCAAAACTGGTGTAGGCACAGTAGGGGATGATGTAGTATCATGTTTACTCCCCTCATCTGAGGAATCATCTTGGGCAATTTCATTATCTGTGGCAGTACTGTCCTTACTTTGTTTGGACGCTATGGCACAATTATCACATAAATTTAAATGGGGAGACACATTGGCTTTCATACATATAGAACATAGCTTATCTGAAGGTACAGACATGTTAAACAGGCTTAAACTTGTCAACAAAGCACAAAAAAAACGTTTTAAAACAAAACCGTTACTGTCTCTTTAAATTTTAAACAGAAACCCCTTTATTACTGAATATGTGAAAAAGTATGAAGGAATTGTTCAAAAATTACCAAAATTTCACCACAGTGTCTTAAAGCATTAATAGTATTGCACACCAAATTTCAGAGCTTTAACCCTTAAAATAACGGAACCGGAGCCGTTTATAAATTTAACCCCTATACAGTCCCAGCTATAGTCTTTGCTGAGACCCAACCAAGCCCAGAGGGGAATACGATACCAATTGACGCCTTCTAGAAGCTTTTCCAGCAATTTTTAGATCCTCACACATGCATCTGCATGCCCTGCTCTCAAAAAACAACTGCGCAGTAATGGCGCGAAAATGAGGCTCAGTCTACAACTAGGAAGGCCCTCTGACTGGAAAAGGTGTCTAACACAGTGCCTGCCGTTTAATAAACGTTCCCCAAGTTTATAAATGCAAATTGTTAGCATAAATATGAATAAAATGCCCAAATAAAGCAATCGATTTAGCCCATAAAAATGTCTTCCAGTTTTTTAGCCCATAATAAGCCCTTTATTCTGTTTGTTTGACTAAGAAAATGGCTTACCGGTCCCCATGAGGGGAAATGACAGCCTTCCAGCATTACATCGTCTTGTTAGAAATATGGCTAGTCATACCTTAAGCAGAAAAGTCTGCTAACTGCTTCCCCCAACTGAAGTTACTTCATCTCAACAGTCCTATGTGGAAACAGCAATCGATTTTAGTTACTGTCTGCTAAAATCATCTTCCTCTCACAAACAGAAATCTTCATCCTTTTCTGTTTCAGAGTAAATAGTACATACCAGCACTATTTTAAAATAAAAAACACTTGATAGAAGAATAAAAACTACATTTAAACACCAAAAAACTCTTAACCATCTCCGTGGAGATGTTGCCTGTGCAACGGCAAAGAGAATGACTGGGGTGGGCGGAGCCTAGGAGGGACTGTGTGGCCAGCTTTGCTGGGACTCTTTGCCATTTCCTGTTGGGGAGGAGAATATCCCACAAGTAAGGATGACGCCGTGGACCGGACACACCAATGTTGGAGAAAAGGAACACAGACCTGGTCTGTGGACCATATGAATAAAAAACTGGCAAAAAGGGGTAGACAACAGACTATAGACCAGTCTAATGTACTCTGCAAACCCCTTGAATTTCCTTTGATGATAATTATAAGCCACATTACATTGAAGACCATGAGCAGTTTTAGTACAAAGAATAAAGCACATTAGATCTCAGCACAACTTCATGATCCCAACAGCGCCTTTTGGACCACACAAGATAACAGACCAAACTTATTAACAGGTTCTTTTTCCTGTGCCATCTAGTATTCACATCAAACATTGTCCAAGCCTTGGCCCCTGAAGCCCCTCTTTGTGCCAGCTTTTAGCCACATCAGACCTCTTATACCAGCCATAAGTCGCACCAGGCATCAGACAAGCAATGAGAGCTCTACATCGCTTGTTATAGAAGTAGAGGCTGCCATAGATCATGTGTACAAACAACAAACACAAATATTTAATTTACCAGGAATGTTTTGTTTCTAGTGTATTGCTGCTTCTGAGTAGCTGGTGAGCCATACATTGGGGTAGATCACAATATATTGTAGATAATTATCAGCATTATAATGGCTGCAGATTAGCCTTTTGATATTACAATCAGCCATTTTCATTGTTTATAGGAAACACTTTTTCCTTTATTGGTTCAGTGAAAAATAGCCTTGTACAGTATGTGCACGTCCTGTTTTGCTGCCTAATTCCAATTAGTGATGTTGCAAACTGTTCGCCGGAGAACAGTTCCTGGCGAACATAGCTTGTTTGCGTTCGCCGCTGCGGGCGAACATATGCGATGTTCGATCCGCCCCCTATTTGTCATCATTGAGGAAACTTTGACCCTGTATCTCACAGCCTTCTGACACATTTGAGCCAATCAGCAGCAGACACTCCCTCACAGACCCTCCCAGCTCCTTGGCAGCAGCCATTTTAGATTCATTGCGATCTTGCTTTCTTTGTGAGAGGAGCTTTAGTGTTGCTGCTGCTGACATTATAGGGAAATAGATAGCTAGGCTAGTGTATTTAGTGTCCACTACAGTCCTGAAGGACTCATTTAATCTCTGCTGTAAGGACAGCACCCCAAAAAGCCCTTTTTAGGGCTAGAACTTCAGTCGTTTTTTTTTTAATTTATTTGTAATTTTATTTGCATTTGCCAGTCTTTCAGCCTGTGTGGGCTCACAGCATATACTGTGATTAGTGCCACCACTGATATCTGCTTAACATTAGTGTAAATTTAAACAATAAAACTTTTAAATCATTTTGTTAGTGTAATCTAATTTCATTTTCTATCAGGCCTATGTGTCAGGCTTACACAGCATACACTGTGGTTAATTGCTGTGCCAGCAACCACCACTCATATCTGCTTAACATTATTTTAAATTTAAAAAACAAAACTTTTAAATCATTTTGCTAGTGTAATCTAATTTCATTTTCTATGAGGCCTGTGTGTCAGGCTTACACAGCATACACTGTGGTTAATAGCTGTGCCAGCAGCCACCATTCATATCTGCTTAACATTATTTTAAATTTAAAAAAAAACTTTTTAATCATTTTGCTAGTGTAATCTAATTTCATTTTCTATCAGGCCTGTGTCTCAGGCTCACGCAGCATACACTGTGGTTAATTGCTCTGTGCCAGCAGCCACCACTCATATCTGCTTAACATTAGTGTAAATTTAAACAACCAAAGTTTTAAATCATTTTGCGAGTGTAATCTAATTTAATTTTCTATCAGGCCTGTGTGTCAGGCTTACACAGCATACACTGTGGTTAACTGCTGTGCCAGCAGCCATCACTCATATCTGCTTAACATTATTTTAAATTTAAAAAACAAAACTTTTAAATAATTTTGCTAGTGTAATCTAATTTCATTTTCAATCAGGCCTGTGTGTCAGGCTTACACAGCATATACTCTGGTTAATTGCTGTGCCAGCAGCCACCACTCATATCTGCTTAACATTATAGTACATTTAAAAAAAAAAAACTTTTAAATAATTTTGCTAGTGTAATCTAATTTCATTTTCTATCAGGCCTGTGTCTCAGGCTCACACAGCATATACTGTGGTTAATTGCTCTGTGCCAGCCAGGCAGCCACCACTCATATCTGCTTAACATTATTTTAAATTTAAAAAACAAAACTTTTAAATCATTTTGCTAGTGTAATCTAATTTCATTTTCTATCAGGCCTGTGTGTCAGGCTTACACAGCATACACTGTGGTGAATTGCTCTGTGCCAGCAGCCACCACTCATATCTGCTTAACATTAGTGTAAATTTAAACAACCAAACTTTTAAATCATTTTGCTAGTGTAATCTAATTTCATTTTCTATCAGGCCTGTGTGTCAGGCTTCTGTGGTTAATTGCTGTGCCAGCAGCCACCACTCATATCTGCTTAACATTATTGTATTTTTTAAAAAAAAAACTTTTAAATCATTTTGCTAGTGTAATCTAATTCCATTTTCTATCAGGCATGTGTCTCAGGCTCACACAGCATATACTGTGGTTAATTGCTCTGTGCCAGCAGCCACCACTCATATCTGCTTAACATTAGTGTCAATTTTAACAACCAAACTTTTAAATCATTTTGCTAGTGTAATCTAATTTCATTTTCTATCAGGCCTGTGTGTCAGGCTTACACAGTATATACTGTGGTTAATTGCTGTGCCAGCAGCCACCACTCATATCTGCTTAACATTATTGTAAAAAATTTTTAAAAAAACTTTTAAATCATTTTGCTAGTGTAATCTTATTTCATTTTCTATCAGGCCCGTGTGTCAGGCCCACATCATATAGTGTGATTAATAGCTCTTTTTCCACCACTTATATCTGGTGTAACATTATTGTAAAATTTTTTTACATCAGTCCTCTTCTAGTGTTATTTAATATTAGTTGCCAGGCCAGCCTGGCTGCCATTAGTGCCAGCCTGTGTGTCAGGCTGCCAGCATATACTGTGCCTACTTCCATCCTCAGTGCCAGTCCACCACTCCTATCTGGTGTAACATTAGTTTACATTTTTTAAAAAAAAACTTTTACATCAGTCTTCTAGTGTTATTTAATTTTAGTTGCCAGGCCAGCCTGCCACTAGTGCCAGCCTGTCAGGATGCCAGCACATACTGTGCCTACTTCTATCCTGAGTGCCATCACTCCTATCTGTTGTAACATTATTGTAACTTTTTTAAAAACAAAATTTTACATCAGTCTGCTATTGTTATTTAATTGCAGTTGCCTGTCAGCCAGCGTGTGTGCCAGGCCCACTCTCCAACTAGTGCCACGAATCATATTTGTTATAACAGTAGTGTAAATATTTGAAATTAAAACATTTTTGACTGTGAATCATCAGTCTGCTAATGCAATTGAATTGCAGTTGCCTGCCTGCCTGCCAGCGTGTGTGACAGGCCCACTTGCCAACGAGTGCCACCAATCATATTTGTTATAACAGTATTGTAAATATTTAAAATAAAATCTTTTTTGACTGAGAAACATCAGTCATCTAGTGTAATCTAATTGCAGTTGCCTTCCTCCCAGTGTGTGTGCCAGGCCCACTTACCAACTAGTGCCACCAATCATATTTGTTATAACAGTAGTGTAAATATTTTAAAAAAATATTTTTTGACTGTGAAAGATCAGTCTGCTAGTGAAGTTGCCTGCCAGCGTGTGTGCCAGGCCCACTTGCTGCCAACTATTGCCACCAATCATATTTGTTATAACAGTTTTGAAAATATTTAAAATCAAAACTTTTTTGACTGTGAATCATCAGTCTGCTAGTGCAATTGAATTGCAGTTACCTGCCTGCCTGCCAGCGTGTGTGCCAGGCCCATATGCCAACTAGTTCCACTAATCATATTTAATATAAAAAGAAATTCCTGAGGAGGAAAAAACTTAAGAGGATGCGCTTGGAACACAGGTTATCAAAGTGGGACCTACCACTTTATGATTGGGTTTGTACCCGTATGCATAAATAAAAAAAAAAAAAAAAAAAAAAAATTATTTTTTTATAAACAGCACAGTGTTTGGTATGTGTAAAAAATTATAATAATGACGAAAATAAATTGTGTGTAAAACAAGTGCTCAGGACAATTTGTGTATAATATTAGTGATACATTGAAATAATCAGATATCACAGATAAACAATGATATTTGTGGCGATTAGTAAAATATATAAAAAAAGTACTTATCAATGTCCCAAAAATTGCTGTGATGTAAAAAATAAGTGTCCAATCCTAATATGTGAACAGTGATGTGTTCAGGTGTTTGGCGTGCTCCTCTTGTGTCCCGCGGTGCGATGGGTCAGGGTGTCTAGAATGGAAGATAAACAAGGGGCGCCAACATAGTGTGAATCGTTCAAACAACAAATATAAAAGTGATGTGCAAAAAACTACTCACAAGGAAAGTGGCACCTTAAATGAATAAGGTGCGATAAAGCAGGCTGACATTCAAATTCCAGCAGTCAGTACGCTGGAGGTCTCACCCAGAGGACCTGTGGAATCCAGATAGGCGTCTAGAAAGTAGCACCCACGTTTTTCAGGGCCAATGGCCGGACCAGGTGAGCTGCAAGCTGATAGGTGTTCTCCTGCTGCACTCACGCCACCGAGACTTTTCTCCAAAAACGACAGTGTCAGTGTATGAAAGGTTCCGTGGTAAAAGTCCTGTTTCAAAAACAAGTGGATCGTGGAAAGAAGCAAAAATACCGGGTCGTGGTATAAAACAAACAGTATTTATTTTGCAACGCGTTTCTCAGTCTATTCCAGACCGTTTCATCAGGCATAATCATAGTTAACAATAGAGATCTATTTAAACCCACAGTGACCCGGAATTGAAACAAAAGGTCAACTCTATTAACAATGTTGCAATTGCAAAAACATTTAACTTTTGATACATTGTATAAATTGGTTTGAACAATTGTGACCACACAGATAACACTTAAATAAAAAGTATATAAAAAACCCTATTCGCAATTACCAAATATATCTGGAAAAAAATAAAATATCTCATAGTAAACTGGACATATATTAACATGTGTGTATATGTATATCTCATCTCCTGGTTGGATTCGAACCCAGGACCTAATGTGTGCTAGGCAATGGAAAAATCAAAAGGATACCTTTATGTCTTGTTTGAATTTCTTGCAAAAAGGATTAGTATTGATACAAAATATATAAATTGATCTACATGTCTCACAATGTCTAGAAGATAATCTTATTTGGTCTTTTTAATAAATGACTCTAATTTTTAAAACCAAACTAAAAGGAATTTTCTTATAAATATAAAACTAAAAAAGAAATGTTCGTGACAAATGCTTACTATAAATAAGTGACATATAAAAATTGTAAAAAATATATATGTATATATATATTTTATTTTATGGCTCCACTGGACTTGAACTTGGGACCTTCTGTATGTTAAGCGAGCATGAAATTGATAAGGCTATCTTTATGTTATATATTGGAGCAGAAATATGTTAGGAATTATGTGATTAATAATATGTATATATATATTTGGGACTCCACTGGACTCGAACTTGGGACCTTTTGTATGTTAGGCGAACAAGAAATTGGTAAAGCTATCTTGAAAGTTTATGTTATATATTGGGGCGGAAATATATTTGGGAATTATGTTATTAATTGTTTCCAATCATATACAACAACCAAATAGACTAAAAAGTGTATCCAGAATGTATATAAACAATTGTAGGTGTATGTATTGATGAATAATCAAACATTCAAAAAGATGAAATGTGCAAAATAGTGTATCGTAGAAAATAATATAAATCAGGTATGTAAAATATAATATAATATGAAACTATATAGGTGCTTGGACTATTAGGTTTAGAACCGGATAGACAAGTGCATACATATACACAACTATGTGGACATGCTCATCATGGGCATATACACATAAATATAAGTGTATGGAAACATAACATATTCTATATGTGTCTAAATTGCATTAATGCAATATATTATTGAAGACTGACAAAGAAGAGAAAAAGAAATAAGAGAGATATAATGTAGTGGTATCAACATATGGTAGTGTTTGTTAATGTATATCAAAAAATATAAGAAAATATGATGTACTAGACCCTAAAAGCTAAATCTCATATTAGATATAAATGTAACCTGTATAAAAGTGATAATTTATGTGAAGGCTGCCAAATCTACATTGGCGTTTAAGCCTAATGGATACAAGGTTTTGAGTTTGTGTATCCAATATGTTTCTAATTGCCTGAGTTTAATCAGACGATCATAATCTGTGGAAGGTGGTACATGATCAATAGGGACATACCTGATTTATATTATTTTCTACGATACACTATTTTGCACATTTCATCTTTTTGAATGTTTGATTATTCATCAATACATACACCTACAATTGTTTATATACATTCTGGATACACTTTTTAGTCTATTTGGTTGTTGTATATGATTGGAAACAATTAATAACATAATTCCCAAATATATTTCCGCCCCAATATATAACATAAACTTTCAAGATAGCTTTACCAATTTCTTGTTCGCCTAACATACAAAAGGTCCCAAGTTCGAGTCCAGTGGAGTCCCAAATATATATATACATATTATTAATCACATAATTCCTAACATATTTCTGCTCCAATATATAACATAAAGATAGCCTTATCAATTTCATGCTCGCTTAACATACAGAAGGTCCCAAGTTCAAGTCCAGTGGAGCCATAAAATAAAATATATATATACATATATATTTTTTACAATTTTTATATGTCACTTATTTATAGTAAGCATTTGTCACGAACATTTCTTTTTTAGTTTTATATTTATAAGAAAATTCCTTTTAGTTTGGTTTTAAAAATTAGAGTCATTTATTAAAAAGACCAAATAAGATTATCTTCTAGACATTGTGAGACATGTAGATCAATTTATATATTTTGTATCAATACTAATCCTTTTTGCAAGAAATTCAAACAAGACATAAAGGTATCCTTTTGATTTTTCCATTGCCTAGCACACATTAGGTCCTGGGTTCGAATCCAACCAGGAGATGAGATATACATATACACACATGTTAATATATGTCCAGTTTACTATGAGATATTTTATTTTTTTCCAGATATATTTGGTAATTGCGAATAGGGTTTTTTATATACTTTTTATTTAAGTGTTATCTGTGTGGTCACAATTGTTCAAACCAATTTATACAATGTATCAAAAGTTAAATGTTTTTGCAATTGCAACATTGTTAATAGAGTTGACCTTTTGTTTCAATTCCGGGTCACTGTGGGTTTAAATAGATCTCTATTGTTAACTATGATTATGCCTGATGAAACGGTCTGGAATAGACTGAGAAACGCGTTGCAAAATAAATACTGTTTGTTTTATACCACGACCCGGTATTTTTGCTTCTTTCCACGATCCACTTGTTTTTGAAACAGGACTTTTACCACGGAACCTTTCATACACTGACACTGTCGTTTTTGGAGAAAAGTCTCGGTGGCGTGAGTGCAGCAGGAGAACACCTATCAGCTTGCAGCTCACCTGGTCCGGCCATTGGCCCTGAAAAACGTGGGTGCTACTTTCTAGACGCCTATCTGGATTCCACAGGTCCTCTGGGTGAGACCTCCAGCGTACTGACTGCTGGAATTTGAATGTCAGCCTGCTTTATCGCACCTTATTCATTTAAGGTGCCACTTTCCTTGTGAGTAGTTTTTTGCACATCACTTTTATATTTGTTGTTTGAACGATTCACACTATGTTGGCGCCCCTTGTTTATCTTCCATACTAATCATATTTGTTCTAACAGTATTGTAAATATTTAAAATAAAAAAATTTTAGACTGTGAATCATCAGTCTGCTAGTGCAACTGAATTGCAGTTTCCTGCCTGCCAGCGTGTGTGCCAGGCCCACTAGCCAACTAGTGCCACCAATCATATTTGTAGTAACAGTATTGTAAATATTTAAAATAAAAACTTTTTTGAATGTGAATCATCAGTCTGCTAGTGCCATTGAATTGCAGTTGCCTGCCAGCGTGTGTGCCAGGCCCACTTGCTGCCAACTACTGCCACCAATCATATTTGTTATAACAGTATTGAAAATATTTAAAATAAAAACTTTTTTGACTGTGAAACATCAGTCATCTAGTGTAATCTAATTGCAGTTGCCTTCCTCCCAGCGTGTGTGCCAGGCCCACTTGCCAAGCCAACTAGTGCCACCAATCATATTTGTTCTAACAGGTTTGAAAATATTTAAAATAAAAACTTTTTTTTACTGTGAATCATCAGTCTGCTAGTGCAATTGAATTGCAGTTGCCTGCCTGCCAGCGTGTGTGCCAGGCCCACTTGCCGTTTCCAACTAGTGCCACCAATCATATTTGTTCTAATAGTATTGTAAATTTAAATAAAAAAACAAAACTTTTTGGAGTGTGAAGCATCAGTCAGCTAGTGTAATCTAAGTGCAGTTGCCTTCCTCCCAGCGTGTGTGCCAGCCAGGCCCACTTGCCAACTAGTGCCACCAATCATATTTGTTGTCACAGTACTTTTAATATTTAAAAAATAAACATTTTTGACTTTGAAACATCAATCTGTTTTTTTGTGTCAGGCTCACAGCGTATACTGTGCCCACTTGCCCAGTGCCACCACTCATAATTTGTTTAATAGTATTGTAAGTGTACATTTTAAAAAAAAATACAGGCAGAGGCAGGCCACCCCGCAGGTGCCGTCGGGGTCGTGGTGCTGTGATTCCTTTAGACCCTACAAATATGCACATTGTTCAGAGGCCAGGTGCCAGGGACGCGAAAAGTTCTGAGGAGGACCTAGTTGAATGGCTAACACAGGACACCCAATCTTCTACAGCTTCCGCTCCTAGTCCTCCTAACCTTGACGCACCATCCACCTCCAGCTGTGCTTTGGGCACCTCTCAAGTGACCAGTGCCACTCGCCCGCCTGTCGCCACCACCAATACTAGCACCACAGCCGTTTCATTTGATCTGTCAGAGGAGTTATTGACACATCAGTTGGAAGAAATGAGTGATGCGCAACCATCATTGACAGAGGATGTAGATAACAGTGATATGTCTCAGTCAGGCAGCATTACAGACATGGAGGTACGGTGTGATGATGATGTTGTACCCGCTGCTGCTTCCTTTATTGATGTGTCAGATACAAGTGAAGCGGTTGATGATGATGATGTGTCGGTGGATGTCACGTGTGTGCTACTAGAAGAGAAGAAGAAGAGGGGGAAAGTTCAGATGGGGAGACAGAGAGGAAGAGGAGGAGACGAGTTGGAAGGGGGGGTCGTCGCAAGGAGCTAGTGGCACAGTCAGACAGCATGCATCAGCACCCGGGGTCAGCAAGAAAGCACGCCGACGACAATCAACGCATGCTGTTGCCACCACCAGAATGCCATCATCGCAGAGCTCAGCAGTGTGCCGTCTTGGGGTTGACTTGCCTGAAAGCCGAGAGTCACACCGCACCAGCACTCCTGTCCGCCCTGAACGCACAGGTGGATCAGTGGCTGACTCAGCACCAACTGGAGATTGGCAAGGTTGTTTCTGACAATGGAAGTAATTTGGTGGCGGCATTGAAATTGGGCAAGTTGGCACATGTGCCGTGCATGGCACATGTGTGTAATCTGATTGTACAACGCTTTGTGCATAAGTACCCAGGCTTACAGGACGTCCTGAAGCAGGCCAGGAAGGTGTGTGGCCATTTCAGGCATTCCTACACGGCCATGGCGCACTTGTCCGATATCCAGCGTCGAAACAACCTGCCAGTGAGGCGCTTGATTTGCGACAGCCCGACACGGTGGAATTCAACACTCCAAATGTTCGACCGCCTGCTACAACAAGAAAAAGCTGTTAATGAGTATTTGTATGACCGGGGTGCTAGGACAGCCTCTGGGGAGCTGGGGATTTTTTTGCCAAATTACTGGACGCTCATGCGCAATGCCTGTAGGCTCATGCGTCCTTTTGAGGAGGTGACAAACCTTGTCAGTCGCACCGAAGGCACCATCAGCGACATCATACCATTTGTTTTCTTCCTGGAGCGTGCCCTGCGAAGAGTGCTGGATCAGGCGGTAGATGAGCGTGAAGAGGAAGAGTTGTGGTGTCCATCACCACCAGAAACAGCCTTATCAGCATCGCTTGCTGGACCTGCGGCAACGCAGGAAGAGGATTGTGAGGAAGAGGAGTCAGAGGAGGAATGTGGCTTTGAAGAGGAGGAGGAGGAGGAAGACCAAGCACAACAGGCATCCCAGGGTGCTCGTTGTTGTCACCTATCTGGTACCCGTGGTGTTGTACGTGGCTGTGGGGAAGAAGATACCCTCAGTGACATCAGTGAGGACGAGGAACGGGACATGATTAGCTTGGCATCCAACCTTGTGCAAATGGGGTCTTTCATGCTGTCATGCCTGTTGAGGGACCCTCGTATAAAAAAGCTGAAGGAAAACGACCTGTACTGGGTGTCCACACTACTAGACCCCCGATATAAGCATAAAGTGCCTGAAATGTTACCAAATTCCCGCAAGTCGGAAAGGATGGAGCATTTCAAAAATAAATTAAAAACTATGCTTTACACAGCATATAAGGGTGATGTCACAGAACAACAGGAATCTAACAGGGGAAGAGATGAAAGTAATCCTCCTCCTCCTCCCACGACCACGGCGGCAAGGACAGGATGCTTTCCTGACGTGTTGTTGATGGAGGACATGCAGACCTTTTTAACTCATATGCATCGCCAGAGCCTTTCGGGATCCAGCCTCAGAGAAAGATTCAACTGACAGGTAGCAGACTACCTAGCATTAACTGCGGATCTCGACACTCTGAGGAGCGATGGACCCCTTGACTACTGGGTGTGCAGGCTTGACCTGTGGCCTGAGCTATCCCAATTTGCAATCGAACTTCTGGCCTGCCCCGCTTCAAGTGTCCTGTCAGAAAGGACCTTCAGTGCAGCAGGAGGTTTTGTCACTGAGAAGAGAAGTCGCCTAGGTCAAAAACGTATTGATTACCTCACCTTTATTAAAATGAATGAGGGATGGATCCCGAAGGGACTGACATTGGGCGATACATTTGAGTAAAAAAGGCCTGATGATGAGCTGCCTTGGGCTACAAATGGTACACACGCTGGCATATTTTTTCTTAGAATGCAGGATGACTTGCGTGACTTATCCGCCAACAATTAGTGTTCAAGCCGCAAGGTTTTAGGGCACTTTCTAACTGTTTTACAAACATCAATTTTTCTGGCCGCTGCTACAGCAGCGGCTGCAACAATACAGAATTTTTCAGGCATTTGTACATGCCAAATTTTTCTAGCCTCTGGTGCTACACTGTAGCTACAAAACTCAAACCAAAAAAAGGCACATAACAGTGATTAAACTGTTAAGAATAGTACTACTTAACACACCACTCATATCTGGTGGCACAGTACATTGCACGCGCAGTGCCCCAAATTTGAAGTAGGAGGACCGACCAAGCATCTTTTTCCATCTCACGGTTCCTAAAATCGATGCCATACCTGTACTCTATTGTTCAAAAGGATGGCATATGTGGTGTTTCATGCTGTTGTGCCTGTTGAGGGTCGTGGGCCATCGTATAAAAAGGCTGAAGGAGAAAGACCTGTACTGGGTGTCTAAGCACGTTTTTTGTTCAATATTCCCGGTTCCTCTAAATTATCTCCGGGTTCCTCAAATCAATGCCATATCTGTAATCTATTGTGCAAAAGGATGGCATATGTGGTGTTTCATGCTGTTGTGCCTGTTGAGGGTCGTGGGCCATTGAATAAAAAGGCTGAAGGAGAACGAAGTGTTCCGGTTGTCCAAGCATCTTTTTCCATCTCCCGGTTTCTAAAAATTATCTCCGGGTTCCTAAAATCGATGCCATACCTGTACTCTATTGTGCAAAAGGATGGCATATGTGGTGTTTCATGCGGTTGTTTCTGTTGAGGGTCGTGGGCCATTGTATAAAAAGGCTGAAGGAGAACGACCTGTACTGGGTGTCCTAGCACATTTTTTGTTCAATTTCCCGGTTCCTAAAAATTATCTCCGGGTTCCTAAAATCGATGCCATATCTGTAATCTATTGTGCAAAAGGATGGCATAAGTGGTGTTTCCTGCTGTTGTTTCTGTTGAGGGTCCGGGACCTCTTATAAAAAGGCTGAAGAACAAAGTGTACTGGTTGTCCAAGCATCTTTTTCCATCTCCCGGTTCCTAAAAATTATCTCCGGGTTTCTAAAATGGATGCAATACCTGTACTCTATTGTGCAAAAGGATGGCATATGTGGTGTTTCATGCTGTTGTTTCTGTTGAGGGTCCTGGACCCTCTTATAAAAAGGCTGAAGGAGAACGACCTGTACTGGGTGCCCAAGCATGGTTTTTTGTTCAATTTCCCGGTTCCTAAAAATTATCTCCGGGATTCTAAAATTGATGCCATACCTGTACTCTATTGTTCAAAAGGATGGCATATGTGGTGTTTCCTGCTGTTGTTTCTGTTGAGGGTCCTGGACCCTCTTATAAAAAGGCTGAAGGAGAACGACCTGTATTGGGTGTCCTAGCACGTTTTTTTGTTCAATATCCCAGTTCCTAAAAATTATCTCCGGGTTCCTAAAATCGATGCCATATCTGTAATCTATTGTGCAAAAGGATGGCATAAGTGGTGTTTCCTGCTGTTGTTTCTGTTGAGGGTCCGGGACCCTCTTATAAAAAGGCTGAAGAACAAAGTGTACTGGTTGTCCAAGCATCTTTTCCATCTCCCGGTTCCTAAAAATTATCTCTGGGTTTCTAAAATGGATGCCATACCTGTACTCTATTGTGCAAAAGGATGGCATATGTGGTGTTTCATGCTGTTGTTTCTGTTGAGGGTCCTGGACCCTCTAATAAAAAGGCTGAAGGAGAACGACCTATACTGGGTGTCCAAGCATGGTTTTTTGTTCAATTTCCCGGTTCCTAAAAATTATCTCCGGGTTTCTAAAATGGATGCTATACCTGTACTCTATTGTTCAAAAGGATGGCATATGTGGTGTTTCATGCTGTTGTTTCTGTTGAGGGTCCTGGACCCTCTTATAAAAAGGCTGAAGGAGAACGACCTGTACTGGGTGTATTGTCCAAGCATCTTTTTCCATCTCCCGGTTCCTAAAAATTATCTCCGGGTTTCTAAAATGGATGCTATACCTGTACTCTATTGTTCAAAATGATGGCATATGTGGTCTTTACTGCTGTTGTTTCTGTTGAGGGTCCTGGACCCTCTTATAAAAAGGCTGAAGGAGAACGACCTGTATTGGGTGTACTGTCCAAGCATCTTTTTCCACCTCCCGGTTCCTAAAAATTATCTCCGGGTTTCTAAAATGGATGCCATACCTGTACTCTATTGTTCAAAATGATGGCATATGTGGTGTTTACTGCTGTTGTTTCTGTTGAGGGTCCTGGACCCTCTTATAAAAAGGCTGAAGGAGAACGACCTGTACTGGGTGTCCAAGCATGGTTTTTTGTTCAATTTCCCGGTTCCTAAAAATTATCTCCGGGATCCTAAAATTGATGCCATACCTGTACTCTATTGTTCAAAAGGATGGCATATGTGGTGTTTCCTGCTGTTGTTTCTGTTGAGGGTCCGGGACCCTCTTATAAAAAGGCTGAAGGAGAACGAAGTGTTCCGGTTGTCCAAGCATCTTTTTCCATCTCCCGGTTCCTAAAAATTATCTCTGGGTTTCTAAAATCAATGCCATACCTGTACTCTATTGTTCAAAAGGATGGCATATGTGGTGTTTCATGCTGTTGTTTCTGTTGAGGGTCCTGGACCCTCTTATAAAAAGGCTGAAGGAGAACAACCTGTATTGGGTGTACTGTCCAAGCATCTTTTTCCATCTCCCGGTTCCTAAAAATTATCTCTGGGTTTCTAAAATCAATGCCATACCTGTACTCTATTGTTCAAAAGGATGGCATATGTGGTGTTTCCTGCTGTTGTTTCTGTTGAGGGTCCGGGACCCTCTTATAAAAAGGCTGAAGGAGAACGAAGTGTTCCGGTTGTCCAAGCATCTTTTTCCATCTCCCGGTTCCTAAAAATTATCTCCGGGTTCCTAAAATCGATGCCATACCTGTGCTCTATTGTGCAAAAGGATGGCATATGTGGTGTTTCATGCTGTTGTTTCTGTTGAGGGTCCTGGACCCTCTTATAAAAAGGCTGAAGGAGAACGACCTGTATTGGGTGTCCTAGCACGTTTTTTGTTCAATTTCCCGGTTCCTAAAAATTATCTCCGGGTTCCTAAAATCGATGCCATATCTGTAATCTATTGTGCAAAAGGATGGCATAAGTGGTGTTTCCTGCTGTTGTTTCTGTTGAGGGTCCGGGACCCTCTTATAAAAAGGCTGAAGAACAAAGTGTACTGGTTGTCCAAGCATCTTTTCCATCTCCCGGTTCCTAAAAAACATAATTTATGTAAGAACTTACCTGATAAATTCATTTCTTTCATATTAACAAGAGTCCATGAGCTAGTGACGTATGGGATATACATTCCTACCAGGAGGGGCAAAGTTTCCCAAACCTTAAAATGCCTATAAATACACCCCTCACCACACCCACAAATCAGTTTAACGAATAGCCAAGAAGTGGGGTGATAAGAAAAAAAGTGCGAAGCATATAAAATAAGGAATTGGAATAATTGTGCTTTATACAAAAAAATCATAACCACCCCAAAAAAAGGGTGGGCCTCATGGACTCTTGTTAATATGAAAGAAATGAATTTATCAGGTAAGTTCTTACATAAATTATGTTTTCTTTCATGTAATTAACAAGAGTCCATGAGCTAGTGACGTATGGGATAATGACTACCCAAGATGTGGATCTTTCCACACAAGAGTCACTAGAGAGGGAGGGATAAAATAAAGACAGCCAATTCCTGCTGAAAATAATCCACACCCAAAATAAAGTTTAAAGATATTAATTGAGTTATCTTTGAGTAATCCCTGCACCATTGGTTCAGCATACAGAGCTGAAGAGGTCGCATGTGAAAACGAGCAAAGGAGATCGCATCTGATGCGGCAGTCCTAAGATCCAACATTTCCATGCATAAGGCTACCAAAGGGAATGATTGTGACTGAAGGTTTTGACAAGCTGATATCAATGTTAAACTTCTCTTGTCTGACAAGGACAGAGTCATAGACACTGAATTTATCTAGAAACCTAAAAAGGTTACCCTTGTCTGAGGAATCAATAAACTGATTGGTAAATTGATCCTCCAACCATGAACTTGAAGAAACAACACAAGTCGATTCGTATGAGATTCTTCGAAAATGAGAAGACTGAGCAAGTACCAAGATATCGTCCAAATAAGGAAATACCAAAACCCTATTCTCTGATTACAGAAAGAAGGGCACCGAGAACCTTTGAAAAAAATTCTTGGAACTGAGGCTAGACCAAATAGTAGAGCCACAAAACTGGTAATGCTTGTCTAAAAAGAGAATCTCAGACACTAAAAGTGATCTGGATGAATCGGAATATGCAGATACACATCCTGTAAATCTATTGTAGACATATAATGCCCTTGCTAAACAAAAGGCAGGATAGACCTACAGTAACCATCTTGAATGTTGGTATCCTAACATAACGATTCAATAATGATAGATCCATAACTGGTCTGAAGGAATTGACCTTCTTTGGTACAATGAAGAGATAAAATAAAACCCCAGCCCCTGTTCCAGAACTGGAACTGGCATAAATACTCCAGCCAACTCTAGATCTGAAACACATTTCAGAAATGCTGAGCCTTGCTGTGTCAATTGGGACACGGGAAAGAAAAGAATCTCTTAGCAGGAGGCCTTAACTTGAAGCCAATTCTGTACCTTCCTGAAACAATGTTTCTGAAACCAGAGATTAAGAACGGAATTGATCCAAATTTCTTTGAAGAAAACGTAATCTGCCCCATACCAGCTGAGCTGGAATAAGGGCCGCACCTTCATAGGTACTTAAGAGCTGGCTATAGGATTCTATAAGGCTTGGATATATTCCAAACTGGAAATAGTTTCCAAACTGATACCGCTCCTGAGGATGAAGGATCAGGCTTTTGTTCCTTGTTGTGAGGAAAGGAACGAAATGATTATTTACCCTGGAAAGAAAGGGAAAGCAAAGTTGACTTAGAAGACATGTCAGCATTCCAAGTTTAATCCATAAAGCTTTTCTAGCTAAAATAGCTAGAGACATATACCTGACATCAACTCTAATGATATCAAAAGATGGTATCACCAATAAAATTATTAGCATGTTATAGAATAATAATAATGCTATAAAATTAGGATCTGTTACTTGTTGCGCTAAAGCATCTAACCAAAAAGTTGAAGCTGCAGCAACATCCGCTAAAAATATAGCAGGTCTAAGAAGATTACCTGAACATAAGTAAGCTTTTCTTAGAAAGGATTCAATTTTCCTATCTAAAGGATCCTTAAATGAAGTACTATCTGCCATAGGAATAGTAGTACATTAGCAGGAGTAGAGACAGCCCCATAACCTTAGGGATTTTTGTCCCAACAAACTCTAATCTGTCAGATGGCACAGGATATAATTTGCTTAAACGTCTAGAAGGAGTAAATAAATTACCCAAATTATTCCATTCCCTGGAAATTACTTCAGAAATAGCATCAGGGAGATAAAACACTTCTGGAATAACTACAGGAGATTTAAAAACCTTATCTAAACGTTTACATTTAGTATCAAGAGGACCAGTATCCTCTATTTCTAATGCAAATAACACTTCTTTAAGTAAAGAACGAATAAATTCCATCTTGAACAAATACAAAGATTTATCAGCATCAACCTCTGAGACAGAAACCTCTGAACCAGAAGAACCATTATCAGTATCAGAATGATGATGTTCATTTAAAAATTCATCTGAAAAAAAGAGAAGTTTTAAAAGACTTTTATGTATACTAGAAGGAGAAATAACAGACATAGCCTTCTTAATGGATTTAAAAAATAAAATCTCTTATGTTATCAGGAACACTATGAAAATTAGATGTTGACGGACAGCAACAGGTAATGTAACAGTACTAAAGGAAATTTTATCTGCATTAATAAGTTTGACATGACATGCAATACAAATAACAGCTGGAGAAACAGATACCAAAAGTTTATAGCAGACTTAGCTTGGTAGCTCCAGCACTGTGCAGTGATTTTCCTGTAGTAACTTCTGACTCAGTTGCAACGTGGAACATCTTGCAATATGTAAAAGAAAAAAACAACATATAAAGCAAAATTGATCAAATTCCTTAAATGACAGTTTCAGGAATGGGAAAAAAATGCCAGTGAACAAACTTCTAGCAACCAGAAGCAATAAATAATGAGACTTAAATAATGTGGAGACAAAAATGACGCCCATATTTTTTAGCGCCAAAAAAGACGCCCACATTATTTGGCGCCTAAATGCTTTTGGCGCCAAAAATGACGCCACATCCGGAACGCCGACATCTTTGACGCAAAATAACGTCAAAAAATGACGCAACTTCCGGCGACACGTATGACGCCGGAAACGGAAAATAATTTTTGCGCCAAAAAAGTCCGCGCCAAGAATGACGCAATAAAATGAAGCATTTTCAGCCCCCGCGAGCCTAACAGCCCACAGGGAAAAAAGTCAAATTTTTGAGGTAAGAAAAAATATGATAATTCAATGCATAATCCCAAATATGAAACTGACTGTCTGGAAATAAGGAAAGTTGAACATTCTGAGTCAAGGCAAATAAATGTTTGAATACATATATTTAGAACTTTATAAATAAAGTGCCCAACCATAGCTTAGAGTGTCACAGAAAATAAGACTTACTTACCCCAGGACACTCATCTACATGTTTGTAGAAAGCCAAACCAGTACTGAAACGAGAATCAGTAGAGGAAATGGTAAATATAAGAGTATATCGTCGATCTGAAAAGGGAGGTAAGAGATGAATCTCTACGACCGATAACAGAGAACCTTATGAAATAGACCCCGTAGAAGGAGATCACTGCATTCAATAGGCAATACTCTCTTCACATCCCTCTGACATTCACTGCACGCTGAGAGGAAAACCGGGCTCCAACTTGCTGCGGAGCGCATATCAACGTAGAATCTAGCACAAACTTACTTCACCACCTCCCTTGGAGGCAAAGTTTGTAAAACTGATTTGTGGGTGTGGTGAGGGGTGTATTTATAGGCATTTTAAGGTTTGGGAAACTTTGCCCCTCCTGGTAGGAATGTATATCCCATACGTCACTAGCTCATGGACTCTTGTTAATTACATGAAAGAAATTATCTCTGGGTTTCTAAAATGGATGCCATACCTGTACTCTATTGTGCAAAAGGATGGCATATGTGGTGTTTCATGCTGTTGTTTCTGTTGAGGGTCCTGGACCCTCTTATAAAAAGGCTGAAGGAGAACGACCTGTACTGGGTGTCCAAGCATTGTTTTTTGTTCAATTTCCCGGTTCCTAAAAATTATCTCCGGGATCCTAAAATTGATGCCATACCTGTACTCTATTGTTCAAAAGGATGGCATATGTGGTGTTTCATGCTGCTGTTTCTGTTGAGGGTCCTGGACCCTCTTATAAAAAGGCTGAAGGAGAACAACCTGTACTGGGTGTCCAAGCATTGTTTTTTGTTCAATTTCCCGGTTCCTAAAAATTATCTCCGGGTTTCTAAAATGGATGCTATACCTGTACTCTATTGTTCAAAAGGATGGCATATGTGGTGTTTACTGCTGTTGTTTCTGTTGAGGGTCCTGGACCCTCTTATAAAAAGGCTGAAGGAGAACGACCTGTACTGGGTGTATTGTCCAAGCATCTTTTTCCATCTCCCGGTTCCTAAAAATTATCTCCGGGTTTCTAAAATGGATGCCATACCTGTACTCTATTGTTCAAAATGATGGCATATGTGGTCTTTACTGCTGTTGTTTCTGTTGAGGGTCCTGGACCCTCTTATAAAAAGGCTGAAGGAGAACAACCTGTATTGGGTGTACTGTCCAAGCATCTTTTTCCATCTCCCGGTTCCTAAAAATTATCTCCGGGTTTCTAAAATGGATGCCATACCTGTACTCTATTGTTCAAAATGATGGCATATGTGGTGTTTCATGCTGTTGTTTCTGTTGAGGGTCCTGGACCCTCTTATAAAAAGGCTGAAGGAGAACGACCTGTACTGGGTGTCCAAGCATGGTTTTTTGTTCAATTTCCCGGTTCCTAAAAATTATCTCCGGGATCCTAAAATGGATGCCATACCTGTACTCTATTGTTCAAAAGGATGGCATATGTGGTGTTTCCTGCTGTTGTTTCTGTTGAGGGTCCGGGACCCTCTTATAAAAAGGCTGAAGGAGAACGAAGTGTTCCGGTTGTCCAAGCATCTTTTTCCATCTCCCGGTTCCTAAAAATTATCTCTGGGTTTCTAAAATCAATGCCATACCTGTACTCTATTGTTCAAAAGGATGGCATATGTGGTGTTTCATGCTGTTGTTTCTGTTGAGGGTCCTGGACCCTCTTATAAAAAGGCTGAAGGAGAACAACCTGTATTGGGTGTACTGTCCAAGCATCTTTTTCCATCTCCCGGTTCCTAAAAATTATCTCCGGGTTTCTAAAATGGATGCCATACCTGTACTCTATTGTTCAAAATGATGGCATATGTGGTGTTTCATGCTGTTGTTTCTGTTGAGGGTCCTGGACCCTCTTATAAAAAGGCTGAAGGAGAACGACCTGTACTGGGTGTCCAAGCATGGTTTTTTGTTCAATTTCCCGGTTCCTAAAAATTATCTCCGGGATCCTAAAATGGATGCCATACCTGTACTCTATTGTTCAAAAGGATGGCATATGTGGTGTTTCCTGCTGTTGTTTCTGTTGAGGGTCCGGGACCCTCTTATAAAAAGGCTGAAGGAGAACGAAGTGTTCCGGTTGTCCAAGCATCTTTTTCCATCTCCCGGTTCCTAAAAATTATCTCTGGGTTTCTAAAATCAATGCCATACCTGTACTCTATTGTTCAAAAGGATGGCATATGTGCTGTTTCCTGCTGATGTTTCTGTTGAGGGTCCTGGACCCTCGCCTAAAAAGGCTGAAGGAGAACGACCTGTACTGGGTGTACTGTCCAAGCATATTTTTCCATCTCCTGGTTCCTAAAAATTATCTCAGGGTTTCTAAAATCAATGCCATACCTGTACTAGATTATTCAAAAGGATGGCATATGTGGTGTTTCCTGCTGTTGTTTCTGTTGAGGGTCCGGGACCCTCGTATTAAAAGGCTGAAGGAGAACTAAGTGTACTGGGTGTCCAATCATGTTTTTTTTTTTCAATTTCCCGGTTCCTAAAAATTATCTCTGGGTTCCTAAAATTGATGCCATACCTGTACTCTATTGTTCAAAAGGATGGCATAGGTGGTGTTTCCTGCTGTTGTGTCTGTTGAGGGTCCTGGACCCTCGTCTACAAAGGCGGAATGAGAACGACCTGTACTGGATGTCAAAGCATCTTTTTCCATCTCCCGGTTCCTAAAAATTATCTCTGGGTTCCTAAAATGGATGCCATACCTGTACTCTATTGTGCAAAAGGATGGCATATGTGGTGTTTCATGCTGTTGTTTCTGTTGAGGGTCCGGGATCCTCATATAAAAAGGCTGAAGGAGAACGACCTGTACTGTGTGTCCAATAATTTTTTTTGTTCAATTTCCCGGTTCCTAAAAATTATCTCCGGGTTTCTAAAATGGATGCCATACCTATACTCTATTGTGAAAAAGGATGGCATATGTGCTGTTTCCTGCTGTTGTTTCTGTTGAGGGTCCTGGACCCTCGTCTAAAAAGGCTGAAGGAGAACGACCTGTACTGGGTGTACTGTTCAAGCATCTTTTTCCATCTCCCGGTTCCTAAAAATTATCTCCGGGTTCCTAAAATCGATGCCATACCTGTACTGGATTATTCAAAAGGATGGCATATGTGGTGTTTCATGCTGTTGTTTCTGTTGACGGTCCGGGACACTCGTATAAAAAGGCTGAAGGAGAACGACCTGTACTGGGTGTCCAAGCATCTTTTTCCATCCCCCGGTTCCTAAAAATGATGTCCGGGTTCCTAAAATCGATGCCATCCCTGTACTCTATTGTGCTAAAGGATGGCATATGTGGTGTTTCATGCTGTTGTTTCTGTTGAGGGTTGGGGACCCTCGTCTAAAAAGGCTGAAGGAGAACGACCTGTACTGGGGGTCCAAGCATCTTTTTGCATCTCCCGGATGTAGCGTTACTCCACAGGGGGTCTCCCTTCCTCTGTCCAAACCCAGGGGTGGCCACCGTATAGTGGGACCAGAGATATAGTTGCTGAGACCGGGATCAAGCCAGCGGGTGTATCTCCCGCAGCTGGGCTGGTCTCAGTGGACTCCCAGTCAGGTAGCATCCTCTCTGCACTGCAGCTCTTTCTTGGCAGGTATCGTCCCCTCTGCCTGTCTGCTTCTAAGCAGGAATAAATCCCCCAGCCAGGCTGCTTCTTGGCAGGAATTGATCCCTCTGCCTCCAAATAGTGGGACCAGGGCTATCGTGGCTGAGACCACTTAGTCTCTTGGTGTCCTTTGGTAAAGAGAGATCCTAGGTGAACTCGGGAGCATGCACATTGTTTTAGCTATCTGGCAGCAGTGTTTTCAACAATGTTAATAGCAATGTTATAGTCACAAAAACTGCTGCCATATAATGCTACACACATGCATGCTCCTAAGCTCATATCAGCCTACCTAGGTTTACTCTTCAACAAAGGTTACCAAGAGATCAAAGCAAATTTGATAATTTAATAATAAAAGAAAATAGGAAGGTTGTTTAGAATTGCATGCTCTAGCTGAGTCATAAAGGTTTATCTTGAGTTTACTATCCGTTTAATGCTCTCGATGAAAAAAATATAAAATATATTTACCAAACATACATTTTTCCACACTTTTAAACATACATTTTTCCACACTTTTAAATGTTTTTTAATATGAATGAGCACATATAACTAAGCCACTGATTCTGAAGGTTGAGCTCTTAAAGGGATAGTAAAGTCCAAAATAAACTTTCATGATTCAGATAGGATATGTAATTTTTAAACAACTTTCTAATTTACCTTTTTCATCACATTTGCTTTGTTCCTTTGGTATTCTTAGTTGAAAGCTAAACCTAGGTAGTCTCATATTCTAATTTCTAAGCCCTTGAAGGCCCCTACTTATCTGAATGCATTTGACAGTTTTTCCCAGCTAGAGGGCATAAGTTCATGTGTTTCCTATAGATAACACTGTGCTCAGCACTAATTGCCTGAAATGCAAGTTTGTCAAAAGATCTGAGATAAGCAGGCAGTCTGCAGAAGCTTAGATACAAGGTAATCACAGAGGTAAAAACAGAATTTATGCTTACCTGATAAATTTCTTTCTTTTGCGATGTACCAAGTCCACGGATTCATCCTAACTTGTGGGATATTGTCCTTCCTGACAGGAAGTAGCAAAGAGAACACCACAGCAGAGCTGTCTATATGGCTCCCCCCTTAACTCCACCCCCCAGTCATTCGACCGAAGGCCAAGGAAGAATAAGGTGCAGAGGTGACTGAAGTTTACATAAAAAATACTATCTGTCTTGAATAGACAGGGCGGGCCGTGGACTCGGTACATCGCAAAAGAAAGAAATTTATCAGGTAAGCATAAATTCTCTTTTCTTTTGCAAGATGTACCGAGTCCACGGATTCATCCTAACTTGTGGGATACCAATACCAAAGCTTTAGGACACGGATGAAGGGAGGGACAAGACAGGAACCTAAACGGAAGGCACCACTACTTGCAAAACCTTTCTCCCAAAAATAGCCTCCGAAGAAGCAAAAAGTATCAAATTTGGAAAATTTGGAAAAGGTATGAAGCGAAGACCAAGTCGCAGCCTTACAAATCTGTTCAACAGAAGCATCATTTTAAAAGCCCATGTGGAAGCCACCGCTCTAGTGGAGTGAGCTGCAATTCTTTCAGGAGGCTGCTGTCCAGCAGTCTCATAAAAAACGGATGATGCTTTTCAGCCAAAAGGAAAGAGAGGTAGCCGTAGCCTTTTGACCTCTATGCTTTCCAGCATAGACAACAAACAAAGAAGATGATTGGCGAAAATCTTTGGTTGCCTGCAAATAAAACTTCAAGGCACGAACCACATCCAAGTTGTGCAACAGACGGTCCTTCTTAGAAGAAGGATTAGGACACAGAGAAGGAACAACAATTTCCTGATTGATATTCCTGTTAGAAACAACCTTAGGGAAGAACCCAGGTTTGGTACGCAAAACCACATTATCAGCATGGAAAACAAGATAAGGCGAGTCACATTGTAATGCAGATAGTTCAGAAACTCTTCGAGCTGAAGAGATAGCAACTAGAAACAGAACTTTCCAAGATAGAAGCTTAATATCTATGGAATGCATGGGTTCAAACGGAACCCCCTGAAGAACTTTAAGAACTAAATTGAGACTCCATGGCGGAGCAACAGGTTTAAACACAGGCCTAATTCTAACTAAAGCCTGACAAAAAGCCCAAACGTCTGGGACATCTGCCAGACGCTTGTGCAACAGAATAGAAAAAGCAGATATCTGTCCCTTTAAGGAAATAGCGGACAATCCTTTCTCCAATCCTTCTTGGAGAAAAGACAAAATCCTAGGAATCCTGATCTTACTCCATGAGTAGCCTTTGGATTCACACCAAAAAAGATATTTACGCCATATCTTATGATAGATCTTCCTGGTGACAGGCTTTCAAGCCTGAATCAAGGTATCTATGAATGACTCGGAGAAACCCCGCTTTGATAAAATCAAGCGTTCAATCTCCAAGCAGTCAGTTGCAGAGAAATTAGATTTGGATGCTTGAATGGACCTTGAATCAAAAGGTCCCGTCTCAGTGGCAGAGTCCATGGTGGCAGAGATGACATGTCCACCAAGTCTGCATACCAAGTCCTGCGTGGCCACGCAGGCGCTATCAAAATCACCGAAACTCTCTCCTGTTTGATTCTGGCAATAAGACGCGGAAGGAGAGTGAATGATGGAAACACATAAGCCAGGTTGAACGACCAGGGTACTGCTAGAGCATCTATCAATACTGCCTGAGGATCCCTTGACCTGGATCCGTAATGAGGAAGTTTGGCGTTCTGACGAGACGCCATCAGATCCAATTCTGGTGTGCCCCATAGCTGAACCAGTTGAGCAAACACCTCTGGATGGAGCTCCCACTCCCCCGGATGAAAAGTCTGACGACTTAGAAAATCTGCCTCCCAGTTCTCCACCCCTGGGATATAGATCGCTGATAGATGGCAAGAGTGAGTCTCTGCCCATCGGATTATCCTGGAAACTTCTATCATCGCCAAGGAACTCCTTCTTCCCCCCTGATGATTGATATAAGCTACAGTTGTGATGTTGTCCATCTGAAACCTGATGAATCCGGCCGAAGCCAGCTGAGGCCACGCCTGAAGAACATTGAATATCGCTCTTAATTCCAGAATATTTATCGGTAGGAGGGCCTCCTCCTGAGTCCACAAACCCAGTTTAACACCTTTTCTCTTTACTATTCCTGCTTAGAGCCAGCAAAGAGAAGGACTGGGGGTGGAGTTAAAGGGACATAATACTCATATGCTAAATCACTTGAAACTGATGCAGTATAAATGTAAAAAGCTGACAGGAAAATATCACCTGAGCATCTCTATGTAAAAAAGGAAGATATTTTACCTCACAATCTCCTCAGCTCAGCAGAGTAAGTTATGTGCAGCTGCAGGTAAAAAAAAAATAAAATAAAAAAATGAAGAAATGAACTGCAGCCAATCAGCATCAGCAGTGCTGAGGTCATGAACTCTTACTGTGATCTCATGAGATTTCACTTAACTCTCATGAGATTTCATAGTAAGCTTCCTTTACCTGATTGGTGAAATAATATGAGAGTTCACGAGGCTCATCCTTTCAGCTGTCCTAGGACAGACACACTAAAATGCTGCTTAGAAATCCTTTACAATGGGAGGTGGCTACTGAGGAACTTTTGAGGTAAAATATCTTTCTTTTTTACATAGAGATGTTCAGGAGATATTTTCTAGTCAGCTTTTTACAGCTATGCTGCATCACTTTCAAGTGTTTAAACATTTGGGTATTATGGCCCTTTAAGGGGGGAGCTATATAGACAGCTCTGCTGTGGTGCTCTCTTTGCTACTTCCTGTCAGGAAGGACAATATCCCACAAGTTAGGATGAATCCGTGGACTCGGTACATCTTGCAAAAGAAAAGTATATTAATATAAGTGTTGGTTATGCAAAACTGAGGAATAGGTAATAAAGGGATTATCTATGCTTTTAAACAATAACATTTTTGGTGTTTACTATCCCTTTAAATTTGAGTGCAGAATTAATCCATTCTTTATGCCGCCCTAATATTATCTAAGTGCATAAGTGTGCAGCTATATTACACTAACCTTAGTGTAACCCATCTATTTTTGAGTATCACTCAAATTCTTCTTTCATGATTCAGATAGAACATACAATTTTAAACAACTTTACAATTTACTTCTTTTATCCCATTTGCTTTATTCTCTTGGTATCCATTGTTGAAGAAGCAGCAATGCACTACTGGGAGGTAACTGAAACATCGGTAAGCCATTAACAAGAGGCATATATGTGCAGACACCAATCAGTAGCTAGCTCCCAGTTCCTACCTAGGTATGCTTTGCAACAAAGGATACCAAAGAGAACTAAAAAAGTTAGATAATATAAGCAAATTAGAAAGTTGTTTAAAATTGTCCCTCCATCTGGCAGCAGTTTGCAACATAGTTTATAAAAATGTTATACATTGTTACAAACAGTGCTGCCATAGACTGCTATAGACATGTGTATACTCCTAAGCTCCTACCTAGGTTTATTCTTCAACAAAGAATACCAAAAGAACAAAGCAAATTTGATAATGGAAGTAAATTGGAAAGTTGTTTAAAACGAAATGCTCTATCTTAATCCCGAAAGTTTAATTTTGACTTTACTGTCCCTTTAATAGATAGTATTTGATAATTAATATAGTATAGTATAGGTCTTGTCTTGGTGGAGGTAGAAACCCTTGATGAATTATTCAGGGCATCTCCTCTTTTTTTATATATCTTTTCCATTTTACATCTATTTCATGTTTTGAATGTCTAAGACAAATCTGAAAACACGATAAAGATTATTTAGTACCCTACACATAACTCTGGGAGAAAGAGCTCACAGAACCATAAATATGTATATAAACATACCAGTCATTATTAATTCTAGCAGAATAAGAAAAATTTTCAAAAGCAAATATAAATCTTGCTTTTTTTCATCCTGGAGAAAATGATATAAACTAGAAAACTTGGCACAAATTTGATTATAGGCCTTAGTTACTGTCTACATTAATGCAAAAATCACCTTAAGAAAAACCTACGTTCATAAGAATTAAAGGGCCACTACAGTCAAATGTTTCATGATTCAGATAAGGTATGGAATTTAAATCCCCCCCCCAAAATACTTTAAACCCTTAACGACGAAGGACGTGCCAGACAGGTCCTATAAAATGCGTCCGTTAACGACCAAGGACGTGCCTGGCAAGTCCTCAGGGGTTTCAAGCGCTGGAAGCGATCATGATCACTTCCATCCGCTTTCAGGGTATTGCAGTGATGCCACGATATTGAGAAACCCTGCAATACCCTCTGGTAAGCAACCAATGCATAAAGGGCCACTCTGCATCAGCCAGCGATGGTGCCGATTGTTGGTGGCGTGGGAGGGATAGGAGGGAGGTGGATGGACGGCCCATCGCTGGAGGAGTTCGGGTGAGTGGTGATGAGAGGGTTCGGAGTGTGCCCAAGGGGCAGAAGCGTGTGCGAGGGGGCGTGAGCGGGTGGGACCACTACACTACGAAAAATCTTTAGTGAAAGGGAAGGAGGGAAGATGGGGGAGATAAGTGTTGGGAAAGGGATCTGTGAGGGGGGTAGGGTATTGAGGGGGGGTAGCTACACTACAGAAAAAATTGTTTTTTATTATTTTTATTAAAAAAAAAGCCTAATATTTAGCAAACTGGGTACTGGCAGACAGCTGCCAGTACCCAAGATGGTGGCAAATAGGTAGAGCGGGGAGGATTATAGAGCTGTTTACTGGGGATCAGGGAGGTTGGGGGCTAAGGGGGGGATCCTACACTGCAGAATATATATAAATAAATCAATTTTTAAAAAAAAGCCTTTTATTTTAGTACTGGCAGACTTTCTTTGGGGGTGACAATTGAAGGGCGGGGGAGGGAAGAGAGCTGTTTGAGAGGGGTCAGGGAGGGATCAGGGGGTGGGGTGTGTCAGGTGGGAGGCTGATCTCTACACTAAAGCTAAAATTAACCCTACAAGCTACCGAATTAACCCCTTCACTGCTGGGCATAATACAAGTGTGGTGCGCGACGGCATTTAGCAGCCTTCTAATTACCAAAAAGCATTGCCAAAGCAATATATGTCTGCTATTTCTAAATAAAGGGGATCCCAGAGAAGCATTTACAACCATTTGAGCCATAATTGCACAAGCTGTTTGTGAAAAACTCATTTGGCGATGAAATGATGGCATTAAATATACCAAAATGGGCCTAGATCAATACTTTGGGTTGTCTACTAAAAAAAACAATACATACATGTCAAGGGATATTCAGGGATTCCTGACAGATATCAGTGTTACAATGTAACTCGCTAATTTTGGGGGGAAAAAATGTTTGGAAAAGTACTACTTGTACTTATTGCCCTATAACTTGCAAAAAAAAGCAAAGAACATGTAAACATTGGGTATTTCTTAAATCAGGTCAAAATTTAGAAACTATTTAGCATGGGTGTTTTTTGGTGGTTGTAGATGTATAACAGATTTTGGAGTCAAAGTAAGAAAAAACAAAATTTATGCTTACCTGATAAATTATTTTCTTTCCTGGCATGGAGAGTCCACAAATCCATTCTAATTACTAGTGGGAATTCAACTCCTGGCTACCAGGAGGAGGCAAAGAACACCCCAGCAGAGCTGTTAAGTATTGCTCCTACTACCCATAAGCCCCCAGTCATTCAGCTGAAGGAATATGGAAAGAAGATATGACACAAGGGTATAGAGGTGTCTGAGGTTTATACAAGAAAAGCCGTTGTAAATTAAATTAAAGAATTTAACAGGTAAGCATACATTTTTTTTTCTTTCCAATGGCATGGAGAGTCCACAAATCCATTCTAATTACTAGTGGGAACCAATACCCAAGCTAGAGGACACAGAATGGAAGGGAGGGAGGGAGAACAAGACAGGCAGACCTAAACAGAGGGCACCACCGCTTGAAGAGTTTTTCTCCCAATAGAAACCTCAGTCGAGGAAAAAGTATCGAATTTGGAAAAAGTATGTGTGACGTATACCTTGGCTACGCCGACTAGGTAGCTCCGCCAAACGAGTCCTGCTTCCTCCCTGCCAACTGCAGTAATGTAGCTGGCAAGTGACCACAGCCCGTAGCCACCCCTTATGCCCGACAGCACCGGTATTCAGGGTCCCACCTTGTGTCAGACTCTGGCTATCCCGACTAGGTAGCTCTGCCAGAGGGTCCTTCCTATACCTGACAATAGGCAGCTATGTAGCGAAGAAAAGTGATTTTAGCAGGAGCCCACCCAAATAACTAGACATACTAGCATTCAGGTGAAACAGGAACTGATTTTATTGTAAAACATACACTTCTTTTATACACAAAGCTCATCTTAATAAGACACTGAACAATCCCACAATTTTCCCGCCATTCCCGCCCCTCCAGACAGACCGGTGTCATTTGAAAGCTCTCGTCCCCAGATGCCACAGTCCAAAACCGGCGTGATTCGTTACTGGGGACTGGAGATACAATCCATTGAAATTATGGGGGTAGGGGTGTCCAAAACCCCCGGTTCCCAAAGGAGCTCCCCTCCGGTAATTCCCCCACCTCTTGTCATCCTTAGGGGCTACCAATCTCCAAAAGAGCAGAGCTCTGGAGCAAAGGACGGCTAGAGCTACCAGTGGTAAAGTTGACGGGTGTCCTGCTGTTCTGTGGCCGACTTGGAGTTCCAGGAGCCCGGCCAGACTAGGAGGGTTTTTTCGGTCAGAGGCCAGCTCTTCTCTGACAAAGTACTTGTGACAAAATCAAGAAACCAAAAACTTCCAGAGATTGTGGTTGCTCTGAGGAGCCCAAAACCGCTGATAAACAACAGGGGTGAGGTAATAAGGGGTAGGGGCTTAGCCTTGGAGGTCTGGTATCCATGACATCTCCCCCCCTCCAGTTTGGCAGACCCGGCTAGACCTCTAATAGGTCCGACGGTGGCCCTCCACTTCTCGGTTGCTGGGGAAGGTTATCCCATCTCTCCTGGGCTTGGGGCCTCCTGGGGGGTTACTGCTGGCATATATCCCCTGTGCCCTAGGCGCAGGGACAGTCACACGATGCAACATCCCAAACAAGCTTGCCAAGGCCGGTTCCCAAACAGTTGTTCCCCCACAAGTTCCAGTGTCTTTAAGTTCCATGGCCACACTGCCTCCCTCTGTGACACTCTGTTGAGTACCGGATGACCCACCCACAAACAAAGCCATTGCCGGTTTCCTGGCTGTATAACCACGCCAGACTGTAGGTTGAGGTTGCTCCTTGGTGGGGCAGGCAAGACTAGGGTGCCTAAACTGGTAGCTCCAAATGCAGGGGTGGGTATCCAACAAAGCCAATGCTGGTTTTCCGGCTGTAGGTAGAAGTTGTTCCATGGTGGGGCAGACAAAACTTGGGTGCCCAAACTTGTGGCACCAACTGCATGAGCGGGTACCTCCCTGACCTGCCCCCTGTGAGAAATATTCCGGGACAAGAAAAGGGTAGAGACCCTGCCAAGCTACTGAGGGGAGAGACGGTCTGTCGGCTACCTCCGCTCCATGGGAAACTGCTCTGCCGCTGGGGAGAGAGACCGAATGTCTCCTCCCCTGGGAAGGGGTTCTGCCGCTGGAGAGAGTTATCAACATCCGTCTCTCCCTGAAAGGGGTTCTATGTAAGGGGAGGGAGGACGACTACCTCTGCTCCGAGGGGATGTCTCTGCTGCTGGGGAGAGAGACCGACTGTCTCCTCTCCCAGAAAGGGGTTTTGTGTAAGTGGAGGGAAGACGACTACCTCCTCTACCTGGTTCCCTGGAGCAGTTGTAGGTGCTCGGCAGAGGCCGGCGGCTCTCTGACCCGTTGCCAGCGCTTCTGCTAGGGTGGCTCCCTGGTCCAAGACCATAAGCACGGAGTCAGACTGCTGATCGGGATCCAGTAGCCCTGGGTCCCTTTTTCTTTGTTGCCACTCCTTCATGGTTGACCTCCATGAATCCCAGAGGGCTGCACCCCAGACCTGTATAGCCTCGGCATGCTGCTTAGGGAGATCTAGCAGCCTCCTGTATTTCTCGACCAGTGCCTCTTCCTGTCACTTATAAAATCCAGATCGTCTAGTAGCCAGGAGGATTCCTCCAAGAGATCCAGCAGTTCCTCTTGGAGCCCAGAAATATCCTCCAGACCCTGGTCCATCTCACTCCCAAACTGGGTCCTCTGTCCTTTTTGTAAATAGTAATCCAGGGCCACTGAAGCCAAAGCCCTCTGTGGTGGAGCCATCCTGCAGCCATGGCTGTGCTTGCATAGCGAGCCATCGGAGGGCCCAGTAGCCATCCTCCACCTACATCTCTTGCTGGACCAGTCTATGTAGAACAGATAGCCATTCCTTCTTTGGCTGTTTTCCCAGGAAAGGCACTCTCAAGGTCCGCCGAACCCGGAACCTTGTTTCATTAGTGGGGAGGACCTTTCCATTGTCCTGCTCCTGTTGAAGAGCCTCCCATCAGAGGTCCCGGTGAATCAGGTCCCTCTGTTCAGCTTGTCCTGTAGGTAAATAGGACCATCCAGCTGGGCCAGCACCTCCTGTATTCTCCTTAGAAATTTGACTTCCATAGTTACCGGCTACTGTGGCCCTTCTCCTCTGTCAGCAGGAATCGTGTGGAAGAATCAGATCCCAACGCTGCCAGCCAATGTGATGGATACCTCGGCTACCCCGACTGGGTAGCTCCACCAAACGGGTCCTTCTTCCTCCCTGCCAACTGCAGCTATGTAGCTGGCAAGTGACCACAGCCTGTAGACACCCCTGATGCCCGACAGCACCAGTATTCAGGGTCCCACCCTGTGGCAGACTCTGGCTACGCCGACTAGGTAGCTCTGCCAGAGGGTCCTTCC
Source organism: Bombina bombina (assembly GCF_027579735.1). Lineage (NCBI taxonomy): Eukaryota > Metazoa > Chordata > Amphibia > Anura > Bombinatoridae > Bombina > Bombina bombina. Next base: position 958,114,063 of record NC_069503.1, read on the forward strand.
TATACCTGACAACAGGCTGCTATGTAGCGAGGAAAAGTGATTTTAGCAGGAGCCCACCCAAATAACTAGACATACTAGTATTCAGGTGAAACAGGAACTGATTTTATTGTAAAACATACACTACTTTTATACACAAAGCAATTTTTCCGCCCCTCCAGACAGACCGGCGCCTCCATAGCAGCCATTGACCCACAGAATCTCAGGACCCAGGGGTGACGGTTTCTGGGTGATCCCGGGGGAGCAGCGGCACTTCCAGGGTGTCATTTGAAAGCTCTCTGTCCCCAGATGCCACAGTCCAAAAAGCTATGAAGTTATGGGGGTAGGGTTGTCCAAAACCCATGGTTCCCAAAGGAGCTCCCCTCCGGTAATTCCCCCACCTTGTCATCCTTAGGGGCTACCAATCCCCAAAAGAGCGGAGCTCTGGAGCAAAGGGCCGCTGGAGCAACCAGGGATAAAGCTAGTGGGTGTCCTGCTGTTCTGTGGCTGCCCGGGAGTTCCAGGAGCCTGGTCAACCTGGGCGGGTTTTTCCGGTCAGAGGCCAGCTCTTCTCTGACAAAGTACTTGTGACAAAACCAAGCAACCAAAAGCTTCCAGAGATCGCGGTTGCTCTGAGGAGCCCAAAACCGCTGAGAAACAACAGGGTTGAGGTAATAAGGGGGTGGGGGTTAGCCTTGGGGGTCTGGTATCCGTGACAGTATGCAACGATGACCAAGTGGCCGCCTTGCATATTTGTTCCACAGAAGCTTAATTTTTGATGGCCCAGGAAGAAGAAACAGCCCTAGTGGAATGAGCCATAATTCTCTCAGGAGGCTGTTGTCCAGCTGTCTCATAAGCTAACCTGATAACACTTCTTAACCAGAGAGAAAGAGTAGAAGTGGCCTTCTGACCCTTACGCTTACCAGGGAAAACAACGAACAGGGCAGTATATTGCCGAAAATCTTTTGTTGCTTGTAGATAAAATTTTAGTGCATGCACAATATCTAGGTTATGCAACAGGCCTTCCTTATGAGAAGAAGGATTAGGACAAAACAAAGGAACAACAATTTCCAGATTGATGTTGCGATCTAATATTACTTTGGGAAGAAATCCCAACTTAGTACGAAGGACCGCCTTATCTGCATGAAAGATAAGGTAAGGGGAATCACACTGCAGAGCCGAAAGCTCAGAAACTCTGCAAGCAGAAGAAATAGCAATGAGAAACAAAACTTTCCAAGATAACAACTTAATATCAACCAAATGCATAGGCTCAAACCGAGCCTGCTGCAAAACTTTAAGAACAAGATTAAGGCTCCAAGGAAGAGCAACAGATTTTAAAACAGGCCTGATTCTGACTAAGTCCTTAACAAAATGTTTAACATCTGGTAGATCTGCCAGATGTTTGTGCAAAAGAATAGACAGTTCAGAGATCTGACCCTTCAGAGTACTGACTGACAAACCATTCTCCAGGCCATCCTGAAGAAAATACAAAATGCGGGGAACCCTCACCCGACTCCAAGAGAAACCCTTCGATTTGCACCAATAAAGGTATTTACGCCATACCTTATGGTAAATCTTGCGAGTAACTTTTTTACAAGCCTGAAGCATGGTATCAATGACCTCAGAAAAACGACGCCAAGACTAGGTGTTCAATTTTCAAGCAGTCAAGCGTTGATCAGAGCTGCTTGCGGATCCCTTGATCTTGACCTTGGAAGCTTGGTGTTTAGACGAGACGCCATCAGATCCAACTCTGCCCACTGGAGAATGCGAGTCACCTTCTTCATAGCTAAGGAACTTAGAGTTCCTGCCTTGTGGTTGAAATACGCCACCAAGGTGATGTTGTCCGACTGGAACTTGATTAACCGGACCAAACACAGTTGAGGCCTATATGTTAGTGCATTGAAGATTGCTCTCAACTCTAGGATATTTATTTGGAGAGAAGACTCCTTTCGAGTCCTGGGCTGGCATCTGTGGTCACAATCTCCCAAGATAGTCTCAGGAAGCATGTGCCCCGAGACAGATGGTCCTGGGAAATCCACCAGGATAGAGAGTCTCTCGTCAGGGAGTCCAGAACTATCCTTTGAGAGAGGTAACTTCGGAAATTATCTCGGCCAGACCAGGACCAAATAAAGTTTTGGCTTTAAAAGGTAAAGACAGCAGTTTGGACGTGGATGTTACTCCCAGAGATTACTAAAAAAATATATATATACTGGCACCTCTATCCCTCAGCTCTGCTGAGGACTTACCGATCCGGTGACCAGCAGTGAATGTCCCACTATCTGAGGAATCGAAGACTCAATCACTAACCTCAGATACACAGACCCGGATCAGCTAACAACTAAAACATCCCGCCAAACACTCCGACAGAGAAAGCCGTGGAGCGGAAGCACGGAGGATGGACCACAACAGTTTAAAGTAATTGCGCCACAGTTAAAAAAGGCGCGATATAACAGAGCTATCCAGACGTTAAAAAACATACCCTTAAAGTACATACCCTTAAAGTATTAAGTAGCCTTTCTCATTGCCAGCCTCATAAATTGTAACCTGATTAACAAGTTATTACACCCCTATGTAGCAGATGCAGTGCCCATTTATATGCCCTTAATATATCTCCACATAGAGAGATCATTTATATCCCAAGACAAATACACAGAGGATTTAACACCTAGAGTGCTGATTCCTTCTAACCTAGAAGGGAAAGCACTTACCTGTGGATCCAGCTGCAGGGCAGGGAACAGCTTTTTAGGTGAGAAAGATACACCAACTTCTGACAGGGACCAGTAGAAAAAGAAAGACAGAGTAACCAACCCTGGTTTTCTATAAAAAGGGTAGCATTAATGTTAGAAGTTAAGCAAGGACCACCTTGCAGTCTTCTAACTGCTAAAAGCTACTATTACACTTACTAAAGAGAATTACATGGACACAGCATAGCCCCAATCCTTGCTTGCAGGGAAAAGTACCCATTAAAGGATTAAATATCTTCAGCCACCATCTTCGCACATCCTTCAGATGTATAAGGCAAAGAATGACTGGGGGCTTATGGGAAGTAGGAGTGATACTTAACAGCTCTTCTGGGGTGTTATTTGCCTCCTCCTGGTGGCCAGGAGTTGAATTCCCACTAGTAATTAGAATGGATTTGTGGACTCTCCATGCCACTGGAAAGAAAGTGTGTGTTTTTTCAACTTGTTCATCATATTTTATAAATATTTTTATAGTAAATTATATGATATGATGAAAATAATGGCATCTTTAGAAAGTCCATTTAATGGCGAGAAAAATGGTATATAATATGTTTGAGTACAGTAAATGAGTAAGAGGAAAATTACAACTAAACACAAACAATGCAAACATGTTAAAACAGCCCTGGTCCTTAACGGTAAGAAAAAGTAAATTTATGCTTACCTGATAAATTAATTTATTTTACGATATGACGAGTCCATGGATTTCATCCTTACTTGTGGGATATTAACCTCCTGCTAACAGGAAGAACCTTTCTCCCAAAAACAGTCTCAGAAGAAGCAAAAGTATCAAATTTGTAAAAAGTATGAAGGGACGACCATGTCGAAGCCACTTGTTCAACAGAAGCATCGTTTTTAAAGCCCAAGTAGTAATTCTTTCTAGTAGTAATTCTTTCAGGAGGCTGCTGTCCAGCAGTCTCATATGCCAGGTGGATGATACTTCTCAGCCAAAAATAAAGAGGTAGCCGTAGCTTTCTGACCCCTACGCTTTCCAGAATAAACAATGAATAATGAAGATGATTGACGGAAATCCTTGGTTGCCTGTAAGTAAAACTTCAAGGCACGGACCACGTCCAGATTATGTAACAGACGCTCCTTCTTGGAAGAAGGATTAGGACACAAGGAAGGAACAACAATTTCCTGATTAATATTCTTATTTGAAACAACCTTAGGAAGAAATCCAGGTTTGGTACGTAAAACCACCTTATCAGAATGAAAAATAAGATAAGGAGAATCACATTGTAATGCTGAAAGCTCAGAAACTCTTCGAGCAGAAGAAATAGCAACCAAAAACAGAACTTTCCAAGATAACAACTTAATGTCTATGGAATGCATGGGTTCAAACGGAACCCCTTGAAGAACTCGAAGAACTAAATTCAAACTCCAGGGAGGAGTAATTGGTCTAAATACAGGCTTAATTCTGGTTAGAACATGACAAAAAGACTGAACATCCGGCACATTTGCCAAACGTTTGTGAAGCAAAATCGACAAAGCAGAAATCTGTCCCTTTTAAAAACTTGCTGATAACCCTTTCTCCAATCCCTCTTGGAGAAAAGACAGAATCCTAGGAATCCTAGTTTTACTCCATGAGTAACCCTTGGATTCACACCAATAAAGATATTTACGCCATATCTTATGATAGATTTTTCTAGTAACAGGCTTTCGAGCCAGTATCAAAGTGTCAATGACCGAATCAGAGAATCCTCGCTTAGATAGAATCAAGCGTTCAATCTCCAAGCAGTCAGCTTCAGAGAAATTAGATTTTGATGTTGGAAAGGTCCTTGAATGAGAAGGTCCTGTCTCAAAGGAAGTTTCCACGGTGGCAGAGAGGACATGTCTACCAGATCTGAATACCAAGTCCTGCGTGGCCACGCAGGCGCTATCAGGATTACCGAAGCTCTCTCCTGTTTGATCCGAGCAATCACGCGTTGAAGGAGTGGAAATGGTGGAAACACATAAGCTAGGCTGAACTTCCAAGGCACCGCCAGGGCATCTATCAGTTCGGCCTGTGGATCCCTTGACCTGGATCTGTATCTTGGGAGCTTGGCATTCTGTCAAGACGCCATTAGATCCAACTCTGGTCTGCCCCATCTGAGAATCAGTGAGGCAAATACCTCCGGATGGAGTTCCCACTCCCCCGGATTAAAAGTCTGACGACTTAGAAAATCCGCTTCCCAATTTTCTACTCCTGGGATGTAGATTGCTGACAGATAACAAGAGTGGGTTTCTGCCCATCGGATTATCTTGGATAATTCTATCATCGCTAAGGAACTCCTTGTTCCCCCCTGATGATTGATATATGCCACAGTCGTAATGTTGTCCAACTGGAACCTGATGAATTTGGCTGAAACCAACTGAGGCCACGCCTGAAGCGCATTGAATATTGCTCTCAGTTCCAGAATATTGATTGGAAGTAGAGACTCCACCTGAGTCCAAACACCCTGAGCCTTCAGGGAATTCCAGACTGCACCCCAGCCCAGAAGGCTGGCATCCGTTGTCACTATCACCCACGAGGGTCTGCGGAAACAAGTCCCCTGGATCCAGTGACAACCACCAAAGAGGAGAGTCTCTGGTCTCTTGATCCAGATTTATCTGAGGAGATAAATTTGCATAATCCCCATTCCATTGTCTGAGCATGCACAGCTGCAGTGGTCTGAGATGAAAGCGGGCAAACGGAATTATATCCATTGCCGCTACCATTAATCCAATGACTTCCATGCACTGAGCCACTGATGGCCGATGAATGGACTGAAGTTCTTGGCAAGTATTTAGAATCTTTGTCTTTCTGACCTCAGAAATATTTTCATGTCTACCGAATCTATAAGAGTCCCCAAGAAGAGAACCCTTGTCCGTGGAACTAATGAACTCTTTTCTATGTTCACTTTCCAACCGTGAGATCTCAGGAAAGACAATACTATGTCCGTGTGAGATTTTGTCAGTTGATAATTCGACGCCTGAATCAGAATATCGTCCAGATAAGGCGCTACTGCTATGCCCCGCGGTCTGAGAACCGCTAAAAAAGACCCTAGAACCTTTGTGAAAATTCTGGGTGCCGAACTGATAATGTTTGTCCAGGAAGGCAAACCTTAAGAACCGATGATGATCCTTGTGAATAGGGATATTAAGGTATGCATCCTTCAAGTCCACGGTAGTCATATATTGACCTTCCTGAATCATTGGTAAGATTGTTCGTATAGTCTCCATTTTGAACGATGGGACTCTGAGAAATTTGTTTAGATACTTGAGATCTAAAATGGGTCTGAAAGTTCCTTCTTTTTTGGAAACTACAAAAAGATTTGAGTAAAACCCCTGTCCCTGTTCCGGCTTTGGAACAGGACAAATTACTCCCATGGTATAGAGGTCTTTTACACAGCGTAAGAACGCCTCTCTTTTTATCTGGTCTACAGATAATCGTGAAAGATGAAATCTCCCCCTTGGGAGAAAATCCTTGAATTCTAGTTGATACCCGTGGGTCACTATTTCCAGTGCCCAGGAGTCCTGAACATCTCTTGCCCAAGCCTGAGCAAAGAGAGAAAGTCTGCCCCTACCAGATCCGGTCCCGGATCGGGGGCCACCCCTTCATGCTATCTTGGAAACAGCGGGCTTCTTGGATTGTTTACCGTTATTCCAAGTCTGGTTGGGTCTCCAGACTGACTTAGATTGAGCAAAATTCCCTTCCTGCTTTGTGGAGGAAGAGGAAGCAGAGGGTCCTTCTCATTTTAACAGACTTATCCTGAGGTAGGGCATGGCCTTTACCTCCAGTAATGTCAGAAATGATCTCCTTCAATTCAGGCCCGAATAGGGTCTTACCCTTAAAAGGAATAGCCAAAAGCTTAAATTTTGATGACACATCAGCAGACCAAGATTTGAGCCATAACGCTCTACGTGCCAGAATGGCAAAACCTGCATTTTTTGCTGCTAATTTAGCAATTTGAAAAGCAGCATCAGTAATAAAAGAATTAGTTAGCTTGAAAGCCTTAATTCTATTCAGAATATCATCTAATGGAGTCTCAACCTTCAGATACTCTTCTAGAGCTTCAAACCAAAAAGCTGCTGCAGTAGTTACTGGAACAATGCAAGCCGTAGGTTGTAAAAGGAAACCTTGATAAATAAATAATTTCTTTAGAAGACCCTCTAATTTTTTATCCATAGGGTCTTTGAAAGCACAACTATCCTCAATAGGTATAGTTGTACGCTTAGCCAAAGTAGATATAGCTCCCTCCACCTTAGGGGCCGTTTGCCACAAGTCCCGAATGGTGTCTGATATGGGAAACATTTTCTTAAAAGTAGGAGGAGGAGAGAACGGTATGCCTGGTCTATCCAATTCCTTTTTAACAATTTCCGAAATTCTTTTAGGAACCGGAAAAACATCAGTGTAAGTAGGCACCTCTAGATATTTGTCCATCTTACACAATTTCTCTGGTGGTATTATAATAGGGTTACAATCATCCAGAGTCGCTAAAACTTCCCTAAGTAACAGGCAGAGGTGTTCAAGCTTAAATTTAAATGACATAACGTCCGAATCTGTCTGAGGTAACATATTTCCTGGGTCTGAAAGTTCACCCTCAGACAGCAATTCCCTAACCCCCAACTCAGAACACTGAAATAGCTAAAAAAGCATCAGAGGATTCAGTATTTACATTAATACCGGACCTACTGCGTTTACCCTGCAGAGTAAAAGCATTAGACGCACTAGAAGTACTTGGCGTTGCTTGTGTGGGTGTTAAAGGTTGTGACACTTGGAAGGCACATCCTGATTCTCTTTATACTGAGAATCATCCTTAAGCACACTTTCTTTACTTAAAATATGCTTCTTACATTGTAAGGCCCTTTCAGTACAAGAGGTACACAACGTAAGTTGTGGCTTCTAAACACCTAGAACAATTAGTATCCTCAATGTCAGACATGTTGAACAGACTAACTATAATTTTAAAAGTTGTTAAACACTTTCAACAACTTTTTCAAAAAATGTACTGCTCCTTTAAAAAACTGCTAATAAAAGCTAAATAACAAAATCCAATTAGAAACACATGTTTAATGTGCCCAAAAATGATTGCAGCTAAGACCAATATGCAAAAACATAATTTATGTAAGAACTTATTATTTTTCAGCGGAATTGGCTGTCTTTATTTTATCCCTCCCTCTCTAGTGACTCTTGCGTGGAAAGATCCACATCTTGGGTAGTCATTATCCCATACGTCACTAGCTCATGGACTCTTGCTAATTACATGAAAGAAAACATAATTTATGTAAGAACTTACCTGATAAATTCATTTCTTTCATATTAGCAAGAGTCCATGAGCTAGTGACGTATGGGATATACATTCCTACCAGGAGGGGCAAAGTTTCCCAAACCTCAAAATGCCTACAAATACACCCCTCACCACACCCACAAATCAGTTTAACGAATAGCCAAGAAGTGGGGTGATAAGAAAAAGTGTGAAAGCATAAAAAATAAGGAATTGGAATAATTGTGCTTTATACAAAAAAATCATAACCACCACAAAAAGGGTGGGCCTCATGGACTCTTGCTAATATGAAAGAAATGAATTTATCAGGTAAGTTCTTACATAAATTATGTTTTCTTTCATGTAATTAGCAAGAGTCCATGAGCTAGTGACGTATGGGATAATGACTACCCAAGATGTGGATCTTTCCACGCAAGAGTCACTAGAGAGGGAGGGATAAAATAAAGACAGCCAATTCCGCTGAAAAATAATCCACACCCAAAATAATTTAAATTTTATAATGAAAAAAACTGAAAATATAAGCAGAAGATTCAAACTGAAACAGCTGCCTGAAGAACTTTTCTACCAAAAACAGCTTCAGAAGAAGAAACACATCAAAATGGTAGAATTTAGTAAAAGTATGCAAAGAAGACCAAGTTGCTGCTTTGCAAATCTGATCAACCGAAGCTTCATTCCTAAACGCCCAGGAAGTAGAAACTGACCTAGTAGAATGAGCTGTAATCCTTTGAGGCGTAGTTTTACCCGACTCGACATAAGCATGATGAATTAAAGATTTCAACCAAGATGCCAAAGAAATGGCAGAGGCCTTCTGACCTTTCCTAGAACCGGAAAAGATAACAAATAGACTAGAAGTCTTTCGGAAAGTCTTAGTAGCTTCAACATAATATTTCAAAGCTCTAACTACATCCAAAGAATGCAAAGATTTCTCCTTAGAATTCTTAGGATTAGGACATAATGAAGGAACCACAATTTCTCTACTAATGTTGTTGGAATTCACAACCTTAGGTAAAAATTCAAAAGAAGTTCGCAACACCGCCTTATCCTGGTGAAAAATCAGAAAAGGAGATTCACAAGAAAGAGCCGATAATTCAGAAACTCTTCTGGCAGAAGAGATGGCCAAAAGGAACAAAACTTTCCAAGAAAGTAATTTAATGTCCAATGAATGCATAGGTTCAAACGGAGGAGCTTGAAGAGCCCCCAGAACCAAATTCAAACTCCAAGGAGGAGAAATTGACTTAATAACAGGTTTTATACGAACCAAAGCTTGTACAAAACAATGAATATCAGGAAGAATAGCAATCTTTCTGTGAAAAAGAACAGAAAGAGCAGAGATTTGTCCTTTCAAGGAACTTGCAGACAAACCTTTATCTAAACCATCCTGAAGAAACTGTAAAATTCTCGGAATTCTAAAAGAATGCCAGGAAAAATGATGAGAAAGACACCAAGAAATATAAGTCTTCCAGACTCTATAATATATCTCTCTAGATACAGATTTACGAGCCTGTAACATAGTATTAATCACAGAGTCAGAGAAACCTCTTTGACTAAGAATCAAGCGTTCAATCTCCATACCTTTAAATTTAAGTATTTGAGATCCTGATGGAAAAAAGGACCTTGCGACAGAAGGTCTGGTCTTAACGGAAGAGTCCACGGTTGGCAAGAAGCCATCCGGACAAGATCCGCATACCAAAACCTGTGAGGCCATGCTGGAGCTACCAGCAGAACAAACGAGCATTCCTTCAGAATCTCGGAGATCACTCTTGGAAGAAGAACTAGAGGCGGAAAGATATAGGCAGGATGATACTTCCAAAGAAGTGACAATGCATCCACTGCTTCCGCTTGAGGATCCCTGGATCTGGACAGATACCTGGGAAGTTTCTTGTTTAGATGAGAGGCCATCAGATCTATTTCTGGAAGTCCCCACATTTGAACAATCTGAAGAAATACCTCTGGGTAAAGAGACCATTCGCCCCCGGATGCAACGTTTGGCGACTGAGATAATCCGCTTCCCAATTGTCTATACCTGGGATATGAACCGCAGAAACTAGACAGGAGCTGGATTCCGCCCAAACCAGAATTCGAGATACTTCTTTCATAGCTAGAGGACTGTGAGTCCCTCCTTGATGATTGATGTATGCCACAGATGTGACATTGTCTGTCTGAAAACAAATGAACGATTCTCTCTTTAGAAGAGGCCAAGACTGAAGAGCTCTGAAAATTGCACGGAGTTCCAAAATATTGATCGGTAATCTCACCTCCTGAGATTCCCAAACCCCTTGTGCCGTCAGAGACCCCCACACAGCTCCCCAACCTGTAAGACTTGCATCTGTTGAAATTACAGTCCAGGTCGGAAGAACAAAAGAAGCCCCCTGAACTAAACGATGGTGATCTGTCCACCACGTTAGAGAGTGTCGTACAATTGGTTTTAAAGATATTAATTGAGATATCTTCGTGTAATCCCTGCACCATTGGTTCAGCATACAGAGCTGAAGAGGTCGCATGTGAAAACGAGCAAAGGGGATCGCGTCCGATGCAGCAGTCATAAGACCTAGAATTTCCATGCATAAGGCTACCGAAGGGAATGATTGTGACTGAAGGTTTCGACAAGCTGATATCAATTTTAGACGTCTCTTGTCTGTCAAAGATAGAGTCATGGACACTGAATCTATCTGGAAACCCAAAAAGGTTACCCTTGTCTGAGGAATCAATGAACTTTTTAGTAAATTGATCCTCCAACCATGATCTTGCAGAAACAACACAAGTCGATTCGTATGAGATTCTGCTAAATGTGAAGACTGAGCAAGTACCAAGATATCGTCCAAATAAGGAAATACCACAATACCCTGTTCTCTGATTACAGACAGAAGGGCACCGAGAACCTTTGCAAAAATTCTTGGAGCTGTTGCTAGGCCAAACGGCAGAGCCACAAACTGGTAATGCTTGTCTAGGAAAGAGAATCTCAGAAACTGATAGTGATCTGGATGAATCGGAATATGCAGATATGCATCCTGTAAATCTATTGTAGACATATAATGCCCTTGCTGAACAAAAGGCAGGATTGTCCTTACAGTTATCATTTTGAATGTTGGTATCCTTACATAACGATTCAATATTTTTAGATCCAGAACTGGTCTGAAGGAATTCTCCTTCTTTGGTACAATGAAGAGATTTGAATAAAACCCCAGCCCCTGTTCCAGAACTGGAACTGGCATAATTACTCCAGCCAACTCTAGATCTGAAACACATTTCAGAAATGCTTGAGCCTTCGCTGGATTTACTGGGACACGTGAAAGAAAAAATCTCTTTGCAGGAGGTCTTATCTTGAAAACAATTCTGTACCCTTCTGAAACAATGTTCTGAATCCAAAGATTGTGAACGGAATTGATCCAAATTTCTTTGAAAAAACGTAATCTGCCCCCTACCAGCTGAGCTGGAATGAGGGCCGCACCTTCATGTGGACTTAGGAGCTGGCTTTGATTTTCTAAAAGGCTTGGATTTATTCCAGACTGGAGATGGTTTCCAAACTGATACCGCTCCTGAGGATGAAGGATCAGGCTTTTTGTTCCTTGTTGTGACGAAAGGAACGAAAACGATTATTTGACCTGAATTTACCTTTAGACTTTTTATCCTGAGGTAAAAAAGTTCCTTTCCCTCCAGTAACAGTTGAGATAATAGAATCCAACTGAGAACCAAATAATTTATTACCCTGGAAAGAAAGGGAAAGCAAAGTAGACTTAGAAGACATATCAGCATTCCAAGTTTTAAGCCATAAAGCTCTTCTAGCTAAAATAGCTAGAGACATATACCTGACATCAACTCTAATGATATCAAAGATGGCATCACAAATAAAATTATTAGCATGTTGAAGCAGAATAATAATGCTATGAGAATTATGATCTGTAACTTGTTGCGCTAAAGCTTCCAACCAAAAAGTTGAAGCTGCAGCAACATCCGCTAAAGATATAGCAGGTCTAAGAAGATTACCTGAACACAAATAAGCTTTTCTTAGAAAGGATTCAATTTTCCTATCTAAAGGATCCTTAAAGGAAGTACCATCTGCCGTAGGAATAGTAGTACGCTTAGCAAGAGTAGAGACAGCCCCATCAACCTTAGGGATTTTGTCCCAAAATTCTAATCTGTCAGATGGCACAGGATATAATTGCTTAAAACGTTTAGAAGGAGTAAATGAATTACCCAAATTATTCCATTCCCTGGAAATTACTTCAGAAATAGCACCAGGAACAGGAAAAACTTCTGGAATAACTACAGGAGATTTAAAAACCTTATCTAAACGTTTAGATTTAGTATCAAGAGGACCAGAATCCTCCATTTCTAATGCAATTAGGACTTCTTTAAGTAAAGAACGAATAAATTCCATTTTAAATAAATATGAAGATTTATCAGCATCAACCTCTGAGACAGAATCCTCTGAACCAGAAGAACCACTATCAGAATCAGAATGATGATGTTCATTTAAAAATTCATCTGAACAATGAGAAGTTTTAAAAGACTTTTTATGTTTACTAGAAGGAGGAATAACAGACATAGCCTTCTTAATGGATTTAGAAACAAAATCTCTTATGTTATCAGGAACACTCTGAGTATTAGATGTTGACGCAACAGCAACAGGTAATGGAACTTTACTAAAGGAAATATTATCTGCATTAACAAGTTTGTCATGACATTCAATACAAACAACAGCTGGAGGAACAGCTACCAAAAGTTTACAGCAGATACACTTAGCTTTGGTAGCTCCAGCACCAGGCAACGATTTTCCAGAAGTATCTTCTGACTCAGTTGCAACGTGGGACATCTTGCAATATGTAATAGAAAAAACAACATATAAAGCAAAATTAATCAAATTCCTTAAATGACAGTTTCAGGAATGGGAAAAAATGCCAGTGAACAAGCTTCTAGCAACCAGAAGCAATAAATAATGAGACTTAAATAATGTGGAGACAAAAGTGACGCCCATATTATTTTAGCGCCAAATAAGACGCCCACATTATTTGGCGCCTAAATGCTTATGGCGCCAAAAATGACGCCACATCCGGAACGCCGACACTTTTGGCGCAAAAGAACGTCAAAAATGACGCAACTTCCGGCGACACGTATGACGCCGGAAACAGAAAAAAATTTTGCGCCCAAAAAGTCCGCGCCAAGAATGACGCAATAAAATTAAGCATTTTCAGCCCCCGCAAGCCCAACAGCCCACAGGGAAAAAGTCAAATTTTAAGGTAAGAAAAAAATGATTGATTCAAATGCATTATCCCAAATATGAAACGGACTGTCTGAAAAAAAGGAATGTTGAACATCCTGAGTCAAGGCAAATAAATGTTTGAATACATATATTTAGAACTTTATAAAAAAAAGTGCCCAACCATAGCTTAGAGTGTCACAGAAAATAAGACTTACTTACCCCAGGACACTCATCTACATGTTGTAGAAAGCCAAACCAGTACTGAAACGAAAATCAGCAGAGGTAATGGTATATATATATAAGAGTATATCGTCGATCTGAAAAGGGAGGTAAGAGATGAATCTCTACGACCGATAACAGAGAACCTATGAAATAGACCCCGTAGAAGGAGATCATTGAATTCAAATAGGCAATACTCTCCTCACATCCCTCTGACATTCACTGCACGCTGAGAGGAAAACCGGGCTCCAACCTGCTGCGGAGCGCATATCAACGTAAAATCTAGCACAAACTTACTTCACCACCTCCATAGGAGGCAAAGTTTGTAAAACTGATTTGTGGGTGTGGTGAGGGGTGTATTTGTAGGCATTTTGAGGTTTGGGAAACTTTGCCCCTCCTGGTAGGAATGTATATCCCATACGTCACTAGCTCATGGACTCTTGCTAATTACATGAAAGAAATTAACCTTTACAGGACATTTAGAGTGGAAAACACAATTTGTTTGACAAAATGACCCCTGCACCTGTGGCGCCTACCTGCCCTTAAAGTATTGGAAAAACGACTCTACCACGATCCGGTCATCAGAGCATAAGTTTAGGCCTAACCGGAGCTCATGCCTGTTGCCTTCTAAGTAAAAAATGTAGTGCGCGTCGGAGCGTGCAAAATAGGCCCCGCCCATCAAGGGCGATCACAAACTAATCCGTAACACCACATAGGAAGCGGTTAGGAAAAAAAACCCAGTGGTCCCCCTAAAAACAACCTTGTAATGCTGCAGCCCTATATAAAACACAAAAAGATAACAAGCTGCCTCTCCCAGTGTC